>NC_074665.1:37781612-38081925 GCF_029448725.1 Salvelinus fontinalis
CTCTCCCTCTCTCTATTTCTCTGTCCATTGTGCTCTAAGAGGCTAAAGAACCGGTCCCAACAACAAAACATAAAGTAGGTCTCCTAGCATTACAGCACAATACAGACTGGCTGGAAATAGTCATGATCGTACGCCCTTCCATTTTCAGCTGCAGTACATACTGTACAATATGTGAAAGATAGTTGAAGAAAGTTCTGTTTGAAGTGTCTGTACTTTGTGGGATACAAAGACATGAAGCACATCACCGAGGATGCCCGCAACACACGCACGCACGCATGCACGCACGAACGCACACACACACACACCCTCACTTGCCCAAAGCCTGTATGTTGGTTTACAGGATATTATGTCTCTGTCTGTCTAACTTTGGTGCGGCCCTAAAGGTATTGTAACACAACTTAGTCGTGGGTTGGTAAAATGTAATGTCTCTGACACACATCACACCGACACGTGTGCAGGCAGACAGGCACAGACTCTCACACACACACAAACATGTAATGTATCTCTCTATCAGAGGAAGCTGGTGAGAGGAGCTATAGAAGGACGGGCTCATCGTAATGGCTGGAATGGTTTCCATATGTGTGATGTGTTTGATACCGTTCAATTTATTCCATTCCAGCCATTACAATGAGCCCGTCCTCCTATAGCTCCCCCCACCAGTGTCCTCTGTTCTCTATCACTCCCCATGTCCTGTGAAAAGTGTTGTAACACGATAACTCATAATGCATTTGTGGGCGGAAGAAACCAGACAAATGGATTTGTTGTTCACTTTAGACTGTTCATAAGCTTTCTGAATTGACACTGGTCCCGTCCTATCATCGGTAAACATGCCCAGTCAAAAAATTAGAGAGAGATACTATGAACTTGTCCAATAATATAGTAAATGCTAATTTGCGGTTTCCTTTGCAAAATGTTTTGCTGCAGTGTCCTAATAGAACCCAGGCAGAGGTGGTATAGCAGCCAAACTCCCTGATGTATGATCTTGATTGATTACTGTCATATTTATATTTAGGCTTATTTATAATTATATATTCAATGTTCTGCACAGTTGAACTGAACAGAGATTGAACGTTTATGGACATGCCTATTCTATTATTCTGTTGTATTAGTATAGGAAAGTATTGAATGGTGTGTGTTTGAATCAGCCTTGTGTATTATTCTGTATGATTATCATCAGAAAATAGGTAATGTGACAAAATATGTACGCTGAGTTAGAATTCTACTTTGCCTCTGGTGCTCACTTTATAAATCATAATATTTTGATCAACTGTGAATTAAATTGACATATTTTAGCAGAAAGCTATGAATATATTGCCTTGGTAAAAAGGTAAGCAAGAGTTCATCTACACTCAGTGCTTGACCATATACATGAAACGAAATGCACAAAAAAATATATCACTGCACATCTTGCTATACTGCTATCAAGATTTCAAGTTGAATTGTTGAAGTGATCGTAGATTCACCGCCAGTATGTGGCTAATAAGCCACCGTTAGCTAACTGAGGGTGGGGCAGAGATGTTCTCTCTTACCGTGATTACTGTCTCGCTCTCTCATTTTTTTGTTTTGGTGAAACTAAAGTAAAGATTGAATACATTTAAACCTCAGGTCCTCAGGAACAATTGCATTTAGAATGAAGTATATTTTACCCCCTCTTCTGACCAATTAGTCTGTATATTGTAAGTATACACACACACACACACACACACACACCATCATTCACTTCCCATCATTAACTTTTTTCTCGAAATATGAGTTCATCCCTTCACTTCATTTTGTAAAACATCTTTGGTCTGACAGACATTTACGTGAAACCCAGAATGCATTGTAGGATGTCAACAAACATGTCTCCATACATAGTTGTCTCCATCATAATCAGTACATTTCAAAAAAAGTATTTTACACACATATGTGTCCATTACAATCTATGCAAGACTCGTAATGCATGATTTGTCACCACACCTTGAAAACAAGCAAATAAAACAGTAAATCAATCAATAATTACCTCATAAACCATAATGATTCATTGATACAAGTGGCGGGTGCCGGATGTCAATTACGTAACCTCTGACACTCACTCAGAGCCACTCAGTGTTGTTTATGTATGTAGCTAGTAGGCTAAGCTATAGCATTAGCAATGTCTTTCAAAAGGAGACCATTTACAAATGCGTACATTCTGACAATGAGTCTGAGTATGAAAGTGAAGAATCAGGTTCTGACGGTGACAGTGGGCGTCCCCCCAACCTTGTGGTTATTCAGAACCCTAAATCAGAGGCCCACCTGCCCACCAATGATGTTCCAGGTCCCTCTGAAGATGCTGGTGGTGATGGAGGCAGGCCAACAGTGGGTCTGCAGTAGCTGGAAGGCCGCTAGCCATTTCACCCCTCCTGCAAAGCCCCTTGCCATCTCCTTCTGCAGCATAGTGATTCAAGCTGTTTCTGACAGAGGAGCTAATGGGAGACATAGTGAAGGAGACCGATTGCTTGGAGCTACATGAGAAGAGAGAGCCAAAGCGACGTGTGCGACATGAAGACAGGATTTGTCCAGGACATTATAGTCAACACAGTGTTGACCATTGAGCTCCAACATTATACATTGTGCTCAAGCACTATTGAGCACATCTGTAGCAAATACTGATTGACTGACTTGACAAGTGACCTCACATGATACTATGCCTTTAGCAGTGGAGGCTCCTCAGAGGAGTAAGGGGAAGACCATCCTCCTCAGTAAATTTCATACAAATAAATATAGTGCTACCTTCGAAAAAAGTTATTCTTTTTTGACAAAACAATACTAAATATATTCACATGTAACCAAATAATTGATGACAACACACTGTTTTGCAATGAAGGTCTACATTTACCTCTGGGGCAGCAGGTAGAGCAGGTAGAGTGGCAGGTAGAGTGAGTGGTTAGAGCATTGGGCCAGTAACTGAAAGGTTGCTGGATCGAATCCCCAAGCTGACAAGGTAAAATATGTAATTCTGCCCTTAAACAAGGCAGTTCCCCAGTAGGCCGTCATTGTAAATAAGAATTTGTTCTTAACTGACTTGGCAGTTAAAAATAATAATAAAATAAACAGCACTGTAAAGGCAGTCATTGTTGTTCTCCTCCTCAAACGAGGAGGAGCATGGATAGGACCAAGATGCGGATTGAGGGAAATAAGCCATCTTTTAATGAACACAGCAAACAAGACACTACAAAACTACAAAACAACAAATGAGACTAACCTTCAACTGTCCTGTGAGGACACAGGAACAAACACCCACAAAAGCCTACTGCCTATGGCTACCTTAAATCTGGCTCCCAATCAGAGACAAATGAATGACAGCTGTCTCTGATTGAGACCCAATCTAGGCAGCCATAGACATAACTAGACAACCTAACAAACACTATCCCATACACATACAACACCCATGGACTAACCAAACACACACAACATACAATGCCCACCCCAACTCACGCCCTGACCAACTAAACATAATCAAAATAACATAAAAATAGGTCAGGAACGTTACAGAACCCCCCCCCTCAAGGTGCGAACGCCGGGCGCACCAGCACAAAGTCCAGGGGAGGGTCTGGGTGGGCAGTTGACCACGGTGGTGGCTCAGGCTGAGGGCGAGGTCCCCACCCCACCATAAACAATCCCCGCTTCTTTATCCCCCTCCCAATGACCACCCTCCCACTAACACTACCTAAATGAGCGACCAGCACCGGGACAAGGGGCAGCACCGGGACAAGGGGCAGCACCGGGACAAGGGGCAGCACCGGGACAAGGGGCAGCACCGGGACAAGGGGCAGCACCGGGACAAGGGGCAGCACCGGGACAAGGGGCAGCACCGGGACAAGGGGCAGCACCGGGACAAGGGGCAGCACCGGGACAAGGGGCAGCACCGGGACAAGGGGCGGCAGGTCCTGGCTGAGGGACTCCAGGTCCTGGCTGAGGGACTCCAGGTCCTGGCTGAGGGACTCCGGCAGGTCCTGGCTGAGGGATTCCGGCAGGTCCTGGCTGAGGGACTCCGGCAGGTCCTGGCTGAGGGACTCCGGCAGGTCCTGGCTGAGGGACTCCGGCAGGTCCTGGCTGAGGGACTCCGGCAGGTCCTGGCTGAGGGACTCCGGCAGGTCCTGGCTGAGGGAATCCGGCAGGTCCTGGCTGAGGGACTCCGGCAGGTCCTGGCTGAGGGACTCCGGCAGGTCCTGGCTGAGGGACTCCGGCAGGTCCTGGCTGAGGGACTCCGGCAGGTCCTGGCTGAGGGACTCCGGCAGGTCCTGGCTGAGGGACTCCGGCAGGTCCTGGCTGAGGGACTCCGGCAGGTCCGGGCTGAGTGGCAGCTCCGGCAGGTCCGGGCTGAGTGGCAGCTCCGGACTGTAGGGCAGCTCCGGACTGTAGGGCAGCTCCGGACTGTAGGGCAGCTCCGGACTGTAGGGCAGCTCCGGACTGTAGGGCAGCTCCGGACTGTAGGGCAGCTCCGGACTGTCGGACGTCTCTGGCAGCTCCTGACTGGCGGGCGTCTCTGGCAGCTCCTGACTGGCGGGCGTCTCTGGCAGCTCCTGACTGGCGGGCGTCTCTGGCAGCTCCTGACTGGCGGGCGTCTCTGGCGGCTCCTGACTGGCGGGCGTCTCTGGCGGCTCCTGACTGGCGGGCGTCTCTGGCGGCTCCTGACTGGCGGGCGTCTCTGGCGGCTCCTGACTGGCGGGCGTCTCTGGCGGCTCCTGACTGGCGGGCGTCTCTGGCGGCTCCTGACTGGCGGGCGTCTCTGGCGGCTCCTGACTGGCGGGCGTCTCTGGCGGCTCCTGACTGGCGGGCGTCTCTGGCGGCTCCTGACTGGCGGGCGTCTCTGGCGGCTCCTGACTGGCGGGCGTCTCTGGCGGCTCCTGACTGGCGGGCGTCTCTGGCGGCTCCTGACTGGCGGGCGTCTCTGGCGGCTCCTGACTGGCGGGCGTCTCTGGCGGCTCCTGACTGGCGGGCGTCTCTGGCGGCTCCTGACTGGCGGGCGTCTCTGGCGGCTCCTGACTGGCGGGCGTCTCTGGCGGCTCCTGACTGGCGGGCGTCTCTGGCGGCTCCTGACTGACGGACGGCTCTAGCGGCTCCTGACTGACGGACGGCTCTAGCGGCTCCTGACTGACGGACGGCTCTACTGGCTCGGGACAGACGGGCGGCTCTAATGGCGCTGGGCAGACAGATGGCTCAGACGGCGCTGGGCAGACAGATGGCTCAGACGGCGCTGGGCAGACAGATGGCTCAGACGGCGCTGGGCAGACAGATGGCTCAGACGGCGCTGGGCAGACAGATGGCTCAGAAGGCGCTGGGCAGACAGATGGCTCAGAAGGCGCTGGGCAGACAGATGGCTCAGACGGCGCTGGGCAGACAGATGGCTCAGACGGCGCTGGGCAGACAGATGGCTCAGACGGAGCTGGGCAGACAGATGGCTCAGACGGAGCTGGGCAGACGGGCAGTTCAGGCACCGCTGGGCAGACGGGCCGTTCAGGCACCGCTGGGCAGACGGCAGACTCTGGCCGGCTGAGACGCACTATAGGCCTGGTGCGTGGTACCGGAACTGGAGGTACCGGGCTGAGGGCACGCACCTCAGGGCGAGTGCGGGGAACAGGAACAGGGCACACTGGACTCTCGTGGCGCACTCTAGGCCTGGTGCGTGGTACCGGAACTGGAGGTACCGGGCTGAGGGCACGCACCTCAGGGCGAGTGCGGGGAGAAGGAACAGTGTGTCCAGGGCTCTGGAGACGCACAGGAGGCTTGGTGCGTGGTGCCGGAACTGGAGGCACTGGGCTGGAGACACGCACCATAGGGAGAGTGCGTGGAAGAGGAACAGGGCTCTGGAGATGCACTGGAAGCCTGGTGCGTGGTGTAGGCACTGGTGGTACTGAGCTGGGGTGGGAAGGTGGCGCCGGATAAACCGGACCGTGAAGGAGGACACGTGCTCTTGAGCACCGAGCCTCCCCAACCTTACCAGGTTGAATGGTCCCCGTAGCCCTGCCAGTGCGGCGAGGTGGAATAGCCCGCACTGGGCTATGCAGGCGAACCGGGGACACCACCTGTAAGGCTGGTGCCATGTACGCCGGCCCGAGGAGACGTACTGGAGACCAGATACGTTGGGCCGGCTTCATGGCACTCGGCTCGATGCCCAACCTAGCCCTCCCAGTGCGGCAAGGTGGAATAGCCCGCACTGGGCTAAGCACGCGTACTGGGGACACCGTGCGCTTTACCGCATAACACGGTGTCTGACCAGTACGACGCCCTCTTACTCCACGGCAAGCCCGGGGAGTTGGCTCAGGTATCCAACCCGGCTTCGCCACACTCCCCTTTAGCCCCCCCCCAAGACATTTTTGGGTGAGCCTCTCGGGCTTCCGGCCTCTCCTATGTGCTGCCTCCTCATACCAGCGCTCCTGGGCTGTGGCTGCCTTCCTCTCCTCCCGAGAGCGGCGATTCTCTCCAACCTTAGCCCAGGGTCCTTCTCCATTGAAAATTTGCTCCCAACTCCATTCCTCTTCTCTCCATTGCTTTAGTTCTTGCTCTCTCTCTTCAATCCGCTTGGTCCTGTTGTGGTGGGTGTTTCTGTAAAGGCAGTCATTGTTGTTCTCCTCCTCAAACGAGGAGGAGCATGGATAGGACCAAGATGCGGATTGAGGGAAATAAGCCATCTTTTAATGAACACAGCAAACAAGACACTACAAAACTACAAAACAACAAATGAGACTAACCTTCAACTGTCCTGTGAGGACACAGGAACAAACACCCACAAAAGCCTACTGCCTATGGCTACCTTAAATCTGGCTCCCAATCAGAGACAAATGAATGACAGCTGTCTCTGATTGAGACCCAATCTAGGCAGCCATAGACATAACTAGACAACCTAACAAACACTATCCCATACACATACAACACCCATGGACTAACCAAACACACACAACATACAATGCCCACCCCAACTCACGCCCTGACCAACTAAACATAATCAAAATAACATAAAAATAGGTCAGGAACGTTACAAGCACTCTGAAGGTGTAGCTGTTCCGTAATTATCTGGGTACATTGACTTCAATACAAAACCTAGGAAGCTCATGGTTCTCATCACATTCCATAGACTTACACATGAATTACTGTATGAAAACTTCCGGAGGACATCCTCCAAATGTATCAGAGCTCTTTCAGCATGAACTGGCATGTTTTCCACCCACTCAAAGGATCAGAGAATGAATTTACACTGAACAAAAATATAAATGCAACATGTAAAGTGTTGGTTCCATATTTCATGAGCTGAAATAAAAAATCCCAGAAATGTTCCACACACACAAAAAGTGTATTGCTCTCAAATGTTGTGCACAAATTTGTTACATCCCTGTCAATGGGCATTTCTCCTTTGTCAAAATAATCCATCCACCTGACAGGTGTGGCATATCAAGAAGCTGACAGGTGCACCTTGTGCAGGGGACAATAAAATGCCACTCTAAAATGCAGTGCAGTTTTGTCACACAACACAATGCCACAGATGTTTAAAGCTTTGAGCAAGTGACACATTTGCATGTGGACTGCAGCAATGTCCACCAGAGCTGTTGCCAGATAATTGAATGTTCATTTCTCTACCATAAGCCGCCTCCAGCGGCGCTTTAGAGAATTTGGCAGTACGTCCAACCGCAGACCACGTGTAACCATGCCAGACCAGGACCTCCACATCCAGCTTCTTCACCTGCGGGATCGTCTGAGACCAGCAACCCAGACAGCGGATGAAACTGGTTTTGCACAACCGAGGGATTTCTGAAACTGTCAGAAACCGTCTCAGGGAAGCTCATCTGCGTGCTCCTTGTCCTCACCAGGGTCTACTCCCCTACCTTTTTCGTTAAGGTATCTGTGATCAAGAGATGCATATCTGTATTCCCAGGAATGTGAAATGCATAGATTAGGGCCTAATTAATTTATTTAAATTGACTGATTTCCTTTCATGAACTGTAAATCAGTAAAATCTTGAAATTGTTGTATGTTGTGTTTATATTTTTGTTCAGTACATATGCACTGAGTGTACAAAACATTTGGAACACTTCCTAATATTAAGTTGCAGCCCCCTTTTGCCCTCAGAACAGCCTCAATTCGTCGGGACATGGACTCTACAAAGTGTCAAAATTATTTCACAGGGATGCTGGCCCATGTTGACTCCAATGCTTCCCACAGTTGTGTCAAGTTGGCTGGATGTCCTTTGGGTGGTGGACCATTCTTGATACACACAGGAAACTGTTGAGCGTGAAAATCCCAGCAGTGTTGCAGTTCTTGACACATTCAAACCAGTGCGCTTGGCACTTACTAGCACACCCTTTTCAAAGGCACTTAAATATTTTGTCTTGCCCCTTCACCATGAATGAATGGTACACATACACATCTCAATTGTCTCAAGGCTTAAAAATACATCCCTTCATCTACACCGATTGAAGTGGATGTAACAGGTGACATCAATAAGGGATCATAGCTTTCCCCTGTATTCACCTGGTCAGTGGAAATATTTAATTTTAACATGCTCATATTATTGTATAACCCCTGAAAAAGTCCTGTTGATAGGACATTCCTATCTTGAGATATTTGAGTTTATATGTGTTAATCTTAGTCCACCTGTGTCATTGTGGTGCCATTTTTGGAAAAGGCTTTGCCTTTGACCTGTGCATTATGTCCCCCGACACTTTGACCCAGAATACTGACACAAACATTGTAATATCTCAGCAATGGTAAGGCCTGCAGACATGAAACAAAGAACGCTGTGCTTCTGATAGTATTGTATGTTGTATATTCTGGTATGGTCAGTTCAACTCTAAAAGCAATGTTTAGTTTATAACCCTAACACCCAATAATAAGCAGTGAGTGAGTGTGTGAGTGTGATGGGGATTGATTAACTAATTGATTGTGACAGACCTGAGATGATGGTGTAGCCGATGCCTCTCGGTCTCCCCAGATCCTGGTCAATGGCTCTTATCTTGCGCACCTCATAGCCCTGTGGATATACACACACAGGAAAACATTTGTTTAGAGCACTTATTATCTTGTAGACACTATAGTAAGCACAACTTCTCTTCCCCTTATACTCTGCCACACCAATACACTCATTACACACACACACACACACACACACACACACACACACACACACACACACACACACACACACACACACACACACACACACACACACACACACACACACACACACACACACACACACACACACACACACACACACACACACACACCTATCGTTTCAAAACTCTCCAGCTGAGCAGATGAGGTTGCAACTCATGAAAAAAAAATAGAGAACGAGAAAGAGAGAGTGGTGAAGAAAAATAAGCTATTTGAAAAGTATTTGATCCGCAGTGTTCTCGGCCTCCGCGCCTCAATCAGACAAGGTGGCGGTGCTTAAAAACATCTCTCTCCATCCCTCTCTCCCTTTCCTTCTCTCTCACATTATCTCTCGCTACCTTTGCTAAGCCGACCAGAAAACACCCCCTCCCTCTTCTCTCTCCATCCCTCTCTCCCTCTTTTCATATCTGCCTTTCATTGATCTAGCAAATTGTGTCTGAGGCATGTTTATGCTCCAATTCTGCCAAAGCATATTTTGTCATTGACTAATTACAGCAGAATCAATTAAAGGTATTTTAGATTGGAGCGATCACTACCAGAGACAGAGGGAAGAGAGAAGGAGATGGGAGAGGGTAGGTAGAAACAGGGAGAGAGATGGAGAGAGCTGAAGTAATATGAGCAATATTCTCCTGCTGTCCACACAAGTGGAATATGTTCAATCAACCGGCATTTAAACCCCCTACCCTTCACCCTCCCCCCTCTCTCACCCTTCCTCCCTCCCTCTCAGCTCTCACCTCCTATATTCTCTGTTTCTTTTTCCCTTATCCTTGTACAATGCTACCTTACACCCTCCCCACCCCCACCACCCACAAATACTCCCCCTCTCCCTCTCTCGTTCCTTTCAGCTCACCAGTTTGACAGCCAAAGTGTCTTTGTCCCAGAAAGGGTTTAAATGGCATCTCTGACAACACAAATCCATAACAGCCAAAAAATATGTCCCTATGCTGTTCTTTGAAAAATACGGTTCAATCTCAACCTGCCATCAAAGTTTTGTATGGATGTTTTGCAGAAAGAGAGAGACAGAAAGGGATAGAGGGAGAGAGAGGGACAGTGAGGGATGGAAGGAATGAGAGACAGAAAGAAAAAAGAGCTGGAGAGAGGGAGAAAGAAAGACAGAAAGAGAGGGAGGGATGGCATTTAAAAAATGACCTATGACAGTGCTACGTGTTTGATATCTGTTTACGTGAAAATGTCACCAGCCTTGAGGATAGTTGACACCCACTCAGTCAGTCAAGCCCGGTGGCTTATCACAGGCAAACACTAGCAAACTGAAAATAACAGATGCCCGTTAGAATATGATCTGAGGGCAGGATTGTGTGAGAATAGCACATTTACAGTATCGTGGCACTAACCATGCCTTGTAAAAGTATTCATCCCCCTTCGTTGTAATTTAAATTGATTTTTATTTGGATTTCATGTGACATACACAAAATAGTCCAAAGTGAAATGAAAGAAAATACTTGTTTCAATAATTCACGGAGAAGTGGAGCATGCATATGTATTCACCTCCTTTGCTATGAATCCCCAAAATAAGATCTGGTGCAACCAATTACCTTCAGAAGTCACATTATAAGTTAAATAAAGTCCACCTGTGTGCAATCTGTGTCACATGATATCAGTATATAAACTCAGCAACAAAAAAAAAAAGTCCCTTTTTCAGTACCCTGTCTTTCAAAGATAATTCTTAAAAATCCAAATAACTTCACAGATCTTCATTTTTATTAGATTTTTTCTAAGATGGCGAAGCACTGCAAACGTGTTTTGTCGTTCTCTCGTGTACTTTTGTATTTTTCGTCTTTTTTTGAATATATTTCAATTTTATTTTCCATCTCTTTTACATTTTTAAATTAAATATACCTTCCGGTAACCTGCCTCCCCCAATGTTATACAGAACCACTATTTCTTTAGACCTTATAGCCAGAACCTCCATCAGAGTCTAGCTATCAGCAGCCAGGTAATTAGCTACCAGCTATTTAGTCATTGTTAGCCACTGTTAGCGGCCTTTACCTTCTGCACAGACCAGCTCTTTTTTTTAGCTTGGATAATACTTGCCAGCCTACCAGTATCGAACTGTTTTCTCCACTATAACGCCGAACTCCTGCCGTAAAACCTGGACCATTACTCCTGATCATCACAGCTAGCTAGCTGCCACTGAGTGACCCAGCCCCGAAGCTAGCCCTGAGCCAGGCCCACCTCCCGGCATACTCAGTGATCACCCGGACTCTACCCAAACACGGCTAGAATCCACTGCTTCACCGGTTCCCTGCCGTAAGCTCTGGACCTTTGCATCAGATCATCGCTGCTAGCTAGCTGCTACCAAGTGGCTATAGCAGCTAACGCCCTTGTCCCGAAGCTAGCACCAGTTAGCCGCGAGCCACGTGCATCTCCCGGCTAGCAAAACAAAATTACTACAACTACAACACCTCTTTCGCCATTTGGCTTGGGCCCTTTATCGACACGGCACCCCACCATACCACCATGACTGGTCTGCCGACGAAACTCCATCCGCTGTGCCTTCAACCCGGCCTTTGCCGGACGTCGGAGCAGACGCTTCTACTTACCCCAGCCTGGTAACTTTAAACGCTGTGTCTTCCCCATGCTATCGTAGTAACGACTACCCCGTGGCTTCCCTGCTCCATCTATTGCTGTTCACTGGACCCTATGATCACTTGACTACATAGCTGATGCCTGCTGGACTGTTCATTAACTTCTTGTCAACATGGGAGCGCTGTTTCCACTTTGGAAAAAATTGTGCCCAAATTAAACTGCCTCGTACTCTATTCTAGATCGTACAATATGCATATTATTATTACTATTGGATAGAAAACACTCAAGTTTCTAAAACTGTTTGAATTATATCTGTGAGTAATATGCGGTTGAGTCTTTTGCTATTGTGGTTAGCTAATAGAAATACATATTGTGTTTTCGCTGTAAAACACTTTATAATCGGAAATGATGGCTGGATTCACAAGATGTTTATCTTTCATTTCCTGTATTGGACTTGTGATTTCATGAAAATTATATTATATGATATCCCTGTCGCGTTAGGCTAGGCTATGCTAGTCAGCTTTTTAGATGAGGATGCTCCCGGATCCGGGATGGGTAGCAATGAAAGGTTAATCACGGTACTCCATTTTGTTTATATTTGTTTATCTGTCGACACCTGCCGCAAACTCAGGCCCTGTGTGTAGTTAACTGACCCTCTCTGCCCACTCATCACCATTTTACCTGTTGTTGTTATCTTAGCTGATTAGCTGTTGTTGTCTTACACGTTGTTGTCTTAGCTAGCTCTACCAATCAACACCTGTGATTGCTTTATGCCTGGCTTTTTGTCTCTCTCAAATGTCAATATGCCTTGTATACTGTTGTTTAGGATATTTATAATTGTTTTAGTTTACTGCGGAGCCCCTAGTCCCACTCAACATGCCTCAGATACCTCCTTTGTCCCACCTCCCACACATGCAGTCATCACACCCAGCATAACTAGTGCCAGAGATGCAACCTCTCTTATCATCACTCGGTGCCTGGGTTTAGCTCCACTGTACCCTCACCCCACCATACCCCTGTCTGTACATTATGCCCTGAATCTATTATACCACGCCCAGAAATCTGCTCCCTTTATTATCTGTCCCCAATGCACTCGACGACCAGTTTTGTTAGCCTTTAGCCGTACCCTCATCCTACTCGTCCTCTGTTCCTCGGGTGATGTGGAGATTAACCCAGGCCATGCGTGTCCCCAGGCACTCTCATTTGTTGACTTCTGTAACCGAAAAAGCCTTGGTTTCATGCATGTTAACATCAGAAGCCTCCACCCTAAAATTGTTTTATTCACTGCCCTAGCACACTCTGCCAACCTGGATGTCCTAGCCGTGTCCAAATCCTGGCTCAGGAAGACCACCAAAAACCCTGAAATGTCCATCCCTAACTATAACGTTTTCCCACAAGTTAGAACTGCCAAAGGGGGCGGTGATGCAATCTACTGCAGAGATAGCCTGCAGAGTTCTGTCTTACTATCCAGGTCTGTACCCAGCAATTCGAGCTTCTACTTTAAAAATCCACCTTTCCAGAAACAAGTCTCTCACCATTGCCGCTTGCTATAGACCACCCTCTGCCCTCAGCTGTGCCCTGGACACAATATGGGAACTGATTGCCCCCATCTATCTTCAGAGCTCGTGCTGCTAGGTGACCTAAACTGGGACATGCTTAACTTCTTTGGGAAAGGGGGGCAGTATTGAGTAGCTTGGATGAATAAGGTGCTCAGAGTAAACTGCTTGTTACCTAGGCCCAGAAGCTATGATATGCATATAAGTAGTATATTTGGATAGAAAACACTCTAAAGTTTCCAAAACTGTTAAAATAATGTCTGTGAGTATAACAGAACTCATATGGCAGGCAAATATCTGAGACAAATCCAACCAGGAAGTGGGAAATCTGAGGTTTGTAGTTTCTTTTAAGTGATTGTCTATCCAATATGCTGTGTCTATGGGGCCATATTGCACTTCCCAAGGCTTCCAGCAGATGTCAACAGTCTTTAGAAAGTTGTTTGAGGCTTCTATTGTGGAAGGGGGTGGAATAAGAGCTGTTTCAACAAGTGGACTAGGCTGAGGCCAATGAGTTGTTTACTGCGCGGTCACGCCGTTCGTTCTTTTTCCTCTGTAATGAATACGCTATTGTCCGGTTGGAATAATATTGAAGATGTATTATAAAAGGACCCTAAGGATTGATTGTAAACATTGTTTGACATGTTTCTGTAATGGAACTATTTAGACTTTTCCTCTGGATTTTGCGCTCGCGCATTGTGCCACAACAAAACGGAGGTATTTGGACATAAATATGGACGTAATCGAACAAAACAAACATTTATTGTGGAAGTGGGAGTCCTGGGAGTGCATTCCGACGAAGATCAGCAAAGGTAAGTGAAGATTTATAATGCTATTTCTGACTTGTCGACTCCACAATTTGGCGGGTAAGTATGGCTTGCTTTGGTGGCTGAACGCTGTACTCAGATTATTGAATATTGTGCTTTTGCCGTAAAGATTTTTTGAAATCTTACACAGCGGTTGCATTAACAACAAGTTTATCTTTAATTCTATGTAAAACATATATCTTTCATCAAAGTTTATGATGAGTATTTCTGTTATTTGATGTGGCTCTCTGCAATATCCCCGGATGTTTTGGAGGCATTTCTGAACCTGGCGCCAATGTAAACTGAGGTTTTTGGATATAAATATGATCTCTATCGAACAAAACATGCATGTATTGTGTAACATTGAGTCCTAGGAGTGTCATCTGATGAAGATCGTCAAAGGTTAGTGATTCATTTTATCCATACTTCTGCTTTTTGTGACACCTCTCTTTGGTTGGAAAATGGCTGAATGCTTATTGTGACTAGGCGCTGTCCTAACATAATGATATGTTGTGCTTTAGCCGTAAAGCCTTTTTGAAATTGGACACTGTGGTTGAATTAACGAGAAGTGTATCTTTAAAATGGTGTAAAATACTTGTATGTTTGAGGAATTTTAATAATGTATGTTGTTTTGAATTTGGCACCCTGCATTTTCACTGGCTGTTGGCGAGGTGGGACACTAGTGTCCCGAACGATCCCAGAGAGGTTAACACCCCGGCAATCCTACAATCTAAGCTTGATGCCCTCAATCTCACATAAATGATCAATGAACCCACCAGGTACAACCCCAAATCCGTAAACACGGGCAAACTCATAGATATCATCCTAACCAACTCCAAATACACCACCTACATCTCAGTGATCACCTCCTCATTGCCTGCATCCGTAATGGGTCTGCGATCAAACGACCACCCCTCATCACTGTCAAACGCTCCCCAAAACACTTCAGAGAGCAGGCCTTTCTAATCGACCTGGCCCGGTTATCCTGGAAGGATATTGCCTCATTCCGTCAGTAGAGGATGCCTGGTCATTCTTTAAAAGTGCCTTCCTCTCCAATAAGCATGCCCCTTTCAAAAAATGTAGAACCAGGAACAGATATAGCCCTTGGTTCTCTCCAGACCTGACTGCCCTTTACCAGCACAAAAACATCCTGTGGCGTTCTGCATAATCATCGAATATCCCCAGTGACATGTAACTTTCCAGGGAAGTTAGGAACCAATATACACAGGTAGTTAGGAAAGCTAAGGCTAGCTTTTTCAAGCAGAAATTTGCATCCTGTAGCACAAACTCAAAAAGTTCTGGGACACTGTAAAATCCATGGAGAATAACAGCACCTCCTCCCAGCTGCCCACTGCACTGAGGCGCGGAAACACTGTCACCACCAATAAATCCACTATAATTGAGAATTTCAATAAGGATTGTTCTACAGCTGGCCATGCTTTCCACCTGGCTACCCCTACCCCGGTCAACAGCCCTGCACTCCCCACAGCAACTCGCCCAAGCTTCCCCCATTTCTCCTTCACCCAAATCCAGATAGCTGATGTTCTGAAAGAGCTGCAAAATCTGGAGCCCTACAAAATCAGCTGGGTAAGACAATCTGGACCCTCTCTTTCTAAAATGATCTGCCAAAATTGTTGCAACCCCTATTACCAGCCTGTTCAAACTCTCTTTCGTATCGTCTGAGATTCCCAAAGATTGGAAAGCTGCCACGGTCATCCCCCTCTTCAAAGGGGGAGACACTCTAGACCCAAACTGCTACAGACCTATATCTATCCTCCCCTGCCTTTCTAAGGTATTCGAAAGCCAAGTTAACAAACAGATTACTGACCATTTCGAATCCCAATGTACCTTCTCCGCTATGCAATCTGGTTTCAGAGCTGGTCATGGGTGCACCTCAGCCACGCTCAAGGTCCTAAACAATATCATAACCGCCATCGATAAGAGACATTACTGTGCAGTCTTATTCATCGACCTGGCCAAGGCTTTTGACTCTGTCAATCACCACATTCTTATTGGCAGACTCAACAGCCTTGGTTTCTCAAATGACTGCCTCGCTTGGTTCACCAACTACTTCTCTGATAGAGTTCAGTGTGTCAAATCGGAGGGCCTGTTGTCCTGGCCTCTGGCAGTCTCTATGGGGTTGCCACAGGGTTCAATTCTCGGGCCGACTCTCTTCTCCATATATCAATGATGTTGCTCTTGCTGCTGGTGATTCTCTGATCCACCTCTACGCAGACGACACCATTCTGTATACTTCCGGCCCTTCTTTGGACACTGTGTTAACTAACCTCCAGACGAGCTTCAATGCCATACAACTCTCCTTCCGTGGCCTCCTACTGCTCTTAAATACAAGTAAAACTAAATGCATGCTCTTCAACCGATCACTGCCCGCACCTGCCCGCTCGTCCAGCATCACTATTCTACACGGTTCAGACTTAGAATATGTGGACAACTACAAATACCTAGGTGTCAGGTTAGAATGTAAACTCTCCTTCCAGACTCACATTAAGCATCTCCAATCTAAAATTAAATCTAGAATCAGCATCCTATTTCGCAACAAAGCACCCTTCACTCATGCTGCCAAACATACCCTCGTAAAACTGACTATCCTACCGATCCTTGACTTTGGCGATGTCATTTATTTAACCTTTCACGAGTATCTACCCCGGGTCCGGGAGCACCCCCCACCCCCCCCACACTGAGTAGCATAGCCTAGCATAGCGTCACAATTAAATAGTAGCATCTAAATATCATTAAATCACAAGTCCAAGACACCTAATGAAAGATACAGATCTTGTGAATAAAGCCACCATTTCAGATTTTTTAAATGTTTTACAGGGAAGACAAAATATGTAAATCTATTAGCTAACCACGTTAGCAAAAGACACCACTTTTCTAACTCCATCAGTTTCTTACTCCATCAGGTGCTATCACCAATTAGGCTAAACTAAGATATTGATAGCCACTAACCAAGAAAAAACCTCATCAGATGACAGTCTGATAACATATTTATGGTATAGGATAGGTTTTGTTAGAAAAATGTGCATATTTCAGGTAGATATCATAGTTTACAATTGCACCCACCGTCACAAATGGACTAGAATAAATACATAGAGCAACGTGTTTACCTGATTACTAATCATCAAACATTTCGTAAAAATACACAGCATACACTAATCGAAAGACACAGATCCTGTGAATACAGACAATATTTCAGATTTTCTAAGTGTCTTACAGCGAAAACACAATAAATCGTTATATTAGCATTCCACATATGCAAACGTTACCAGAGCATTGCTTCTAGCCAAAGAGAGCGATAACGTAAACATCGCCAAAACATATACATTTTTTCACTAACCTTCTCAGAATTCTTCAGATGACACTCCTGTAACATCACATTACAACATACATATACAGTTTGTTCGAAAATGTGCATATTTAGCCACCAAAATCATGGTTAGACAATGACAAAAGTTGCCCAGCTGGTCAGACAATGTCGTGCGCCATATTAGACAGTGATCTAGTCGTATACATAAATACTCATAAACGTGACTAAAAAAATATAGGGTGGACAGCGATTGATAGACAATTTAATTCTTAATACAATCGCTGATTTAATTTTTTTAAATTATCCTTACTTTTCAATACAGTTTGCGCCAAGCGAAGCTACTTCTAACAAGATGGCGTCATAAGCGATTAACATTTTTCGACAGAAACACGATTTATCATAATAAATTGTTCCTACTTTGAGCTGTTCTTCCATCAGAATCTTGGGCAAAGAATCCTTTCTTGGGTCTAATCGTCTTTTGGTCGAAAGCTGTCCTCTTGCCATGTGGAAATGCCAACTGCGTTCGGCATGAACTGGAAACCTGCCCGTTTCCAGTGTCTCAGAAATAAATGTCCCAAAATGCGCACTAAACGGATATAAATTGCTATAAAACGGTTTAAATTAACTACCTTATGATGTTTTTAACTCCTATAACGAGTAAAAACATGACCTGAGAAATATTACTGGCTACACTAATGCTTGGAAAAAGAGCAGGTCGGTGTCCACCGCGCGCCCGACGCATCTGGAAAAGAGTTCCTACCTACAGGTTTTTTTCATTTATAGTGGCTGTGATTGCGCAATCGATACCATTCAAAGCTACATCACGTAAAGGCATCCAGGGGAAGACGTAAGCAGTGTCCGTATCCTGATAGCGTTCACAGTGGCCTTTAAACTGACTCCAGATCAGGGGCCAAAATGTGTGAAATCTGACTCCATGTCAGGGAAATTGCTGTAGAATGAGTTCTGTTCCACTCAGAGACAAAATTCCAACGCCTATAGAAACTAGAGACTGTTTTCTATCCAATAATAGTAATAATATGCATATTGTACGATAAAGAATTTAGTAGGAAGCCGTTTAATCTGTAATGCAATTATGCTAATGAGAAAACAGCACCCCCTGTAGTTGCAAGAAGTTAATAGCCTCGACACTCTACTCAACAAATTGGATGCAGTCTATCACAGTGCCATCCGTTTTGTCACCAAAGCCCCATATACTACCCACCACTGCGACCTGTACACTCTCGTTGGCTGGCCCTCGCTTCATACCCGTCACCAATCCCACTGGTTCCAGGTCATCTACAGTCGTGGCCAAAAGTTTTGAGAATGACACAAATATTAATTTCCACAAAGTTTGCTGCTTCAGTGTCTTTAGATATTTTTGTCAGATGTTACTATGGAATACTGAAGTATAATTACGAGCATTTCATAAGTGTCAAAGGCTTTTATTGACAATTACATGAAGTTTATGCAAATAGTCAATATTTGCAGTGTGGCCCGTCTTTTTCAAGACCTCTGCAATCCGCCCTGGCATGCTGTCAAATAACTTCTGGGCCACATCCTGACTGATGGCAGCTCATTCTTGCATAATCAATGCTTGGAGTTTGTCAGAATTTGTGGGTTTTTGTTTGTCCACCCGCCTCTTGAGGATTGACCACAAGTTCTCCATGGGATTAAGGTCTGGAGAGTTTCCTGGCCATGGACCCAAAATATCGATGTTTTGTTCCCCGAGCCACTTAGTTATCACTTTTGCCTTATGGCAAGGTGCTCCATCATGCTGGAAAAGGCATTGTTCTTCACCAAACTGTTCCTGGATGGTTGGGAGAAGTTGCTCTCGGGGGATGTGTTGGTACCATTCTTTATTCATGGCTGTGTTCTTAGGCACAATTGTGAGTGAGCCCACTCCCTTGGCTGAGAAGCAACCCCACACATGAATGGTCTCAGGATGCTTTACTGTTGGTATGACACAGGACTGATGGTAGCGCTCACCTTGTCTTCTCTGGACAAGATTTTTTCCGGATGCCCCAAACAATCGGAAAGGGGATTCATCAGAGAAAATGACTTTACCCCAGTCCTCAGCAGTCCAATCCCTGTACCTTTTGCAGAATATCAGTCTGTCCCTGATGTTTTTCCTGGAGAGAAGTGGCTTCTTTGCTGCCCTTCTTGACATCAGGCCATCCTCCAAAAGTATTTGCCTCACTGTGCATGCAGATGCACTAACTCCTGCCTGCTGCCATTCCTGAGCAAGCTCTGTACTGGTGGTGCCCCGATCCCGCAGTTGAATCTACTTTAGGAGACAATCATGGCGCTTGCTGGACTATCTTGGGCGCCCTGAAGCCTTCTTCACAACAATTGAACCGCTCTCCTTGACGTTCATGATGATCCGATAAATGGTTGATTTAGGTGCAATCTTACTGGCAGCAATATCCTTGCCTGTGAAGCCCTTTTTGTGCAAAGCAATGATGACGGCACGTGTTTCCCTGCAGTTAACCATGATTGACAGAGGAAGAACAATGATTCCAAGCACCACCCTCCTTTTGAAGCTTCCAGTCTGTTATTCAAACTCAATCAGCATGACAGAGTGATCTCCAGCCTTGTCCTTGTCAACACTCACACCTGTGTTAACGAGAGAATCACTGACATGATGTCAGCAGGGCTGAATTGTAGTGGAAATGTTTTTTGGGGAATCAATTAATTTGCATGGCAAAGAGGGACTTTGCAATACATTGCAATTATCTGATCACTCTTCATAACATTCTGGATTATATGCAAATTGCCATCATACAAACTGAGGCAGCAGACTTGGTGAAAATTAATATTTGTCATTCTCAAAAGTTTTGGCCACGACTTTGTACAAGTCTCTGCTAGGTAAAGCCCCACCAACTCACTTGGCTGCCTTTCCTTCCAGTTCTCCGCTGTCAATGACTGGAACGAACTGCAAAAATCACTGAAGCTGGAGACTCATATCTCCCTCACTAGCTTTAAGCACCTGCTGTCAGAGCAGCTCACAGATCACTGCACCTGTACATAACCAATCTGTAAACAGCCCATCCAACTACCTCATCCCCATACTGTATTTATTTATTTATCTTGCTCCTTTGCACACCAGTATCTGTACTTGCTTAGTCATCCTCTGCACATCTACCATTCCAGTGTTTAATTGCTATATTGTAATTACTTCGCCACCATGGCCTATTTATTGCTTTACCTTCCTTATCTTACCTCATTTGCACGCACTGTATATAGACTTTTTGTTTTTCTACTGTATTATTGACTGTATGTTTGTTTAGTCGATGAATAACTCTGTGTTGACGTATGTGTCAATCTGCTGTGCTTTATCTTGGCCAGGTCGCAGTTGTAAATGAGAACTTGTTCTCAACTAGCCTACCTGGTTAACGCACGCACACATTCATCACTCCTCCCTGTTCCGTTGTAAGATGGGTTAACAATGTGGGTCGACACACAAATTAACTTCTGTCTTAGTACATACATTTCACACTTGTCAGTGTTCATATTTAAGATATGCAATATTTATTATCTTCTTCTGGCTGCAAGCCCGAGGCCGGCCACAATATGACAACAGCCACTTCAAGTGCAGGGAGCGAAATTCAAAATATATATTTTTTTAAATATTTAACTTTCACACATTAACAAGTCCAATGCAGCAAATGAAAGGTACACATCTTGTGAATCCAGCCAACATGTCCAATTTTTAAAATGTTTTACAGCGAAAACAGCACGTATATTTATGTTAGCTCACAACCAAATACAAAAAAAGGACAGACATTTTTCACAGCACAGGTAGCATGCACAAAGCCAACCTAACTAACCAAGAACCAACCAAACTAACCAACAAACAACTTCATCAGATGACAGTCTTATAACATGTTATACAATAAATCTATGTTTTGTTTGAAAAATGTGCATATTTCAGGTATAAATCATAGTTTACATTGCAGCTACAATCAGAAATTGCACCGAAAGCAGCCATAATAATTACAGACACCAACGTCAAATACCTAATTACTCATCATAAAACATTTCTGAAAAATACATAGTGTACAGCAAATGAAAGACAGGCATCTTGTAATTCCAGCCAATATTTTCGATTTATTAAGTGTTTTACAGCGAAAACACAATATAGCGTTATATTAGCTTACCACAATAGCCAGAAAGACAAGCCATTTCCCAGCAGTAAAAGTTAGCGATCGTAACAAACCAGTAAAAGATATATAATTTTTGACTAACCTTGATATTCTTTATCAGATGACAGTCCTAGCAAGTCCAGATGACAGGTTATACATACACTTATGTTTTGTTCGAAAAAGTGCATATTTAGAGCTGAAATCAGTGGTTATACATGTTGCTATCATAGCTACTTTTTCCACAACGTCTAAACAGCAACGATATTTTTCTGACACACATATTCTGACCAAATAGCTATTCATAAACATAACAAAAAAAATACATGTTGTATAGGAAATTATAGATCCATTAGTTCTTAATGAAATCGCAGTGTTAGAATTCTAAAAAATAACTTCATTACGACATCCAGCTTCGGTATAGCTAGAGTACCCCAAAGTTGGGCGCCGGCGACTAGTTCACATGTACGACAGATATATGAAATAGCATCATAAAATGTTTCTTACTTTTGCTGATCTTTCATCAGAATGTTGGACATGGTGTCCTTTGTCAAGAACAATCGTTGTTTGGATTTAGAACGGCAACTTTCCCTCTTGATTTAGCACGCGCACTAGCCAAGTGGCACGAAGCTCTCCATGTCAACAAACGGAAGAGAACGGAACACGGAAAAACTCCCGAAAAAATTTCAATAATCTGATGAAACTATATTGAAAAAACATATTTTACGATGATATGGTCACATGTATCAAATAAAATCAAAGCCGGAGATATTAGTCGCCTATAACGGCAGCTAAACAGAAGGCAAATCCAAGTCCCTCTTCGCACTCTCCAGAAAACAAGAAATGGGGGACACGTCATACAAAGAGCTTGTATTCCACTTCAGACCAAGATAAACACTAAATTTCTTCTCTCACTGCCTCTTGACATCCAAGGGAAGGTCTATGAAGTGCACGTATACTAATACGTATCATGCCCATTTATAGGCAGGAAGTAGAACAGAGCCTCGATTTCAGACTTTCCACTTCCTGGTCAGGAAGTTTGTGCCAAATGAGTTCTGTTTTACTCACAGATAGAATTCAAACGGTTTTAGAAACTAGAGAGTGTTTTCTATCCAATAGTAATAATAATATGCAATATTGTACGAGCAAGAACTGAGTACGAGGCCGTTTGAAATGGGCACCTTTTATCTGGCTACTCAATACTGCCCCTGCTCCCAAACAGGTTAATATCCCTTAATATGTGCTTAATATTAGGAAAGTTGACAAATAAATATAGTTAGCCTAGCCTATAGAAAGCTGATGGGATCCTCCTTTTTTTAGTATTGACCATCACTCTGTTTTCTAGCGCAATTGCATATAACCTATAGAAATGTTGCGCAACATAAACTCATGGCCTCTAAAGAAGTGCTGGATTAGATTTTCGAATATATTTGCATTGATGTCAGAGTGATTGGGACAATAGAGTGCTGAGTACCAGGCAGTTAGCAAGTTTGGTAGGCTACTAATTGTAATGGCTGCTTCCAACTCACACCCTCAAACATGTAGATCCCCTGAACGCAGCTCACTTTCCATCCCACTTCCCAGCTCTCGCACTCAAACACATAGATCCCCTGAACGCAGCTCACTCTCCAGATCCCAATCACCTGAATTCTAATCACCTGTTCACACACGATTTAGTTCAGTTCTTTGCACCCCATCACTGTGGTATTGTTTGTTTTGTGACACATGTCTTTCAGAGCTCTGTTTTTCCCCGTGATTTACACCTCCCGTGTAGGATAGTTTTTGCCTGCCTCACTAACTATACCTTTTGCCTATTCCCTTCCTGTACTTTAGCTTTTGGATTTCCTGTTATCTACCTATTGCCTGATCTCCTGGACTACATTACTAGTCTTTTCCCTGCCTGTATTGTTGCCCTTTTGGACCCCTCTGTATGACCTTCTGCCTGCTCATGGGCCCAGATATCTGCCTCCTCATGTGGTCCTTTGCAATGAACATCTGCTGCGCCCTGCGCTTGGAACCAGCTCTCTGTCTCCCCTCGTGTTCATTACACAAATGACCATCAGCAGCATCAAAGATTGGAGAAGCCTATTTACCGTGACTAAACGGACACGTGGAATTTGACTGCCTTCATGACTTCAGAACCACCAGTGTGGCAGTAATACAGTCACTGCAACAGCCCTAGTGGTGGATCTTGGATGTCATGAGGCTATTTTGCTTATACATTTTTGCCAAAAACCTGGTTGCCTCTGCCAGGAGGCTGGAACGTGGCCACAAGTGGATCTTACAGCAAGACAATAACCCCAAGCACACATCAAAATCCAGAAAGAAATGGTTAATTGACCACAATCTAAATATTGCAATGACCATCATTGTCTCTGGACTTGAACCCCTGTGGTTAGAATTGAAGGATATCAAAATAAGGAAATATTCTGTAAGGAGGAATGGTCTAAGATCCCTCCCAATGTGTTCTCAAATCTCATAAAACATTTTAGGAAAAGTCTCAATGTCATTATCTTTTTTGAGGGGGCTATAAGAGCTACTGGTTGTGCAGGATTTAGTTCCAACTCTATTCTAACACATCTAATTTGACTAACCAGCTACTACTCAGGACTTTGATCAGCTGAATCAGGTGTGCTAGTATATGGCTGTAGAAAAAGCCAAACCCACCCAGTAGCTCTTCATGAAGACCGAAAACTCTGTTAGCCACACTTTCCCTCTGCCCCCAATGTCTCTCTCTCTCTCCCTCCCTTCTCCCTCAACTCTCTTTCACTTACTATCTCTTTCACCCTCGCACCTTATTTCTTCCTCTTCTCTCTCTCCTTCGTCTCTTCCCACTACCGCTCCCCCTGACCTTCGTTGTGACAGCTGATTTATCGGAGAGTCGCGGAGACACCAGGCGTCGCCTCAGTCATACCCAGTTAATATGCATTGAAATTTAGCACTTGACATTTCACTACCCCACCGCATAGATGGTACTAGGAGAGCAAGGAGAGCAGTACAATTAGAAAGGGGACAGAGAGGGGGACTGAGGAAGACAAGATGAAGGGGGAGTGAGGGAGAGGACAAAAAGAGGGGGAGTAAGAGAAGGTAAGACAGAGGGATGGGGTAGTACAGTTAGAGAGGAGAGGACTCCCAAATTGACTCTGGATTTTCAGACATTGCCAAAATATATGTGTTAAAGTAACTATTTGTCCACACTGCCTCCAACACGTAGCTGATATTTCTTTGTTCATTTTATCAAGTTTATCAGGGCTCATACAAAGACGATGTAGTACTTTGAGTTGGAACTCCATTGGTTTATTACATGTAGTAGCTTTATTTTGTGTTTTCCATACATTCCCCCAACTCTTCTCTGATATATGCACCTGTAATTCACCCTACGATGAGTTCTTAAGATTATCTAAAGATAATATTAGAATGTTAATGATATTGTGTTTGAAACAGTCCCAATGTTTTCCCCTTGATAAAGTAATTTGGCTCAGTAATTTTGTGGAACAATCAATTTTTAACAATCCATTTTTTTACTCTGTATTGCTGGGAATTGGCTCGTAAGTAAGCATTTCCTGACAAAGTCTACACTTCTTGTATTCGGCGCAAGTGACCAATAAAATTGTATTTAATTTTTGATTAGAATTGCCTTACTTGAAACCTATAAACATTTGTTTGGGATATAATGAATTTGTCCTAGATTTCTTGAAATTATTTAAGAATTAAGCCTTTCAACAGTTGAGACTCTAGGAAGCAGGAAGGATGACTGGGTTGTGGAACGTAGGCGAGTGTCTAGGAATGTCATTAATCGGTTTATATTGGTGTTGAACTTCAATGTATGAGTGATAATTTGATTTGGTTTAATCCTCACAACAGAAATAGGGTCTGATGTAAAGTGTAGACAACGTAAAGGCATTGTAGCACAATATTGACTCTCAATTTTAAGCCATGACAAATCCTTTGGTTGTTGAATCCATGATGCCATGTGGTTAAGTTGCCCAATTATGTGGTTAAGTTGCCCAGTTAAGCCCACCCAATTATTTGACCAGCTGCAGTTTTTTTCTAACCTATACAAGCCTTCTTATGTTGCCATAAAAATGTGCCTATTGCTGTATTTAGGCTAGTTTTTATAGGGATCATTGAAAACAGATAAAGCAGTCTTGGTAAGATATTAATTTTCACTGAAGAGACCCGACCTGCATCTAGATCTTCAGTGATTTTACTAATCACGGGGGGGGGGGGGGGATAGTTCAAAGCATATAGTTTTCCATAGTCTGACGTAACATTAACACCTAAGTAGTGTATGCTCGTATCAGTCCACTTAAAGGCATAGTTGCCTTTGATGCTTGAGGTTTCAGCACAAATGTCATCATTGATATAGTTTCAGTAAGGTAAATGTTACAGCCTGATGTAGCACCATATTCACCTATTCATATAAATATATTTAGAATTGTTGTCTCAGCCTCTGTGGCATCATCTGCATATAGAGATATATTGTGTTCGTTTGGCCCCACCTGCAGACCATGAATATTTATGGCACTTTTCTATGCTAAGGGCAAATAAAAGTGGCGAGAGACAATCTCCTTGACGATTTCCACGTTGTAGCAAAAAAGAATGCAACATATGCAGTTTCGTCCTAACATGATTTTGGACTTTCATATATCAACTCTATTTCAAAAAGTGCTCCCCAAAACCAAACTAATTTAATGTTGCAAACAGAAAAAAAGTGTCACTTTTGTTGTTGGGTATAACTTTCTGCAAATGTCTTTAACCCCTTGGCAAGAAGTAACTTTGCCCAGTACAGTTCTGATATCGAGAGTATATTGTTTAGCGGCATCCTTTTTCAGTTGCAGTGCAAGACGTTTCCCTGGTTTGTCTCCCTGAGTATAGGCCTAGTATAGAACCCTCAGCTTTATAAGTAAGCAGCGTAATAAGCTCTCCTTTCGCTGCAGTTAATTGAATTAGTGTTCCTATCCCCTTGTTTCGTTTGTCTTTCCTCTAATTGGATGATTTCTCTCTCAATCTTCTCTGGTTTTTCTATACATACTTTTTTGAACAGAGATGAAGAGATTATAATTTGACTCCTAAAATAAGCCTAGGCACTCTCCCATAAAAGGGGCAGGCTGATACCTTCCGTTGATTTAAATTGACAAAATGTTCAGCATAAATATAAAAATTATAGGCAATTAGCAAGACACCCCCAAAAAAGGAGTGATTCTGCAGGTGGTGACCACAGACCACTTCTCAGTTCCTATGCTTCCTGGCTGATGTTTTGGTCACTTTTGAATGCTGGCGGTGCTTTCACTCTAGTGGTAGCATGAGACAGAGTCTACAACCCACACAAGTGGCTCAGGTAGTGCAGCTCATCCAGGACACATGCACATTTGTGGCCTGCTGGAGGTCATTTTGCAGGGCTCTGGCAGTGCTCCTCATTGCACAAAGGCAGAGGTAGCGGTCCTGCTGCTGGGTTGTTGCCCTCCTACGGCCTCCTCCACATCTCCTGATGTACTGGCCTGTCTCCTGGTAGCGCCTCCATGCTCTGGACACTACGCTGACAGACACAGCAAACCTTCTTGCCATAGCTCGCATTGATGTGCCATCCTGGATGAGCTGCACTACCTGAGCCACTTGTGTGGGTTGTAGACTCCGTCTCATGCTACCACTAGAGTGAAAGCACCGCCAGCATTCAAAAGTGACCAAAACATCAGCCAGGAAGCATAGGAACTGAGAAGTGGTCTGTGGTCACCACCTACAGAATCACCCATTTTTTGGGGGTGTCTTGCTAATTGCCTATAATTTCCACCTTTTGTCTATTCCATTTGCACAACAGCATGTGAAATTTATTGTCAATCAGTGTTGCTTCCTAAGTGGACAGTTTGATTTCACAGAAGTGTGATTGACTTGGAGTTACATTGTGTTGTTTAAGTGTTCCCTTTATTTTTTTGAGCAGTGTAGGAAAAACGCCAAGGGGGATGAATACTTTTGCAAGGCACTGTAACTAAACCAAGAAAATCGTGCCATCAGGTTTGCTTAATATATGGAATTTGAAATGATTTATACTTTTACTTTTGATACTTAAGTATATTTTATCAATTACATTTCCTTTTGAAACTGAAGTATATTTAAAACCAAATACTTTTAGGCTTTTACTCAAGTAGTATTTTACTGGGTGACTTTCACTTTTACTTGAGTAATTTTCTATTAAGGTATATTTACTTTTACTCAAGTAGGACAATTGGCTACTTTTTCCACCACTGTCTGCTTCTGGTTCCTAAGCAACTTTGCAGTTTTTTTATTTTGTTGTTGAGTTATTTCTCACAATATTAGCCCAGAACGGTTTTTGCATTATTAAATACAGATTGAAATAACTTTTGGAGGTAACTCACAAGCATTTCAACCAGACATACGACTTTCCTGAATTGGATCCTTTGTTCATTACCTCAAAGGCAATGTAACTTTTCCCAGAGGCTGCTCCAAGACACGGAGTGGACTTTTAGTCTGACTCAGGAGGCGTGCACACCATCCACCGCTTCTGAGTGTATTACTCACTAATATTCAGTACCTAGACAATAAAGTAGATGAGCTCTGGGCGTGGATCTCCTTCCGGAGAGACATCAGGGACTGTAACATACTTTGCTTCACAGAATAATTTATGTCTCCGGATATACTATCCCCATCCATAGAGCCAGATGGGTTCTCAGTACATTGTGCAGATAGGAATAAAGAACTATCCGGGAAGAAGAAAGGCAGAGGTGTATGTTTCATGATTAATTACTCATCGTGTGATCGTGGTAACGTACAGGAACTCAAGTCATTTTGTTCACCAGACCTAGAATACCTCAATCAAATGCTGACTGCATTAACTCTCAAGATAATGCTCTTCGGTCATCGTCACAGCCTTGTATGTTCCCCCTCAAGCCGATACTACGTCAGCACTCAAGGAACTACACTGGACTTTGTGGAAACTGGAAACGGCATATCCTGAGGCCGCATTTATTGTAGCAAATCTGAGGAAAACACGACCGAAGTTCTAACACATTGCCTGCAGTACTCCTGCTTTAAAAACTTTCGACCACTGTTAATTTCCAATATGTGATGGTTTCAAGGTCTTCCCCACCCTCCCTTCAGCAAATCAGATCCCGATTCGATTCTGCTCCTTCCTATTGCCAGAAACTCAAACAGGAAGTACCCGTGCTAAGTTCTATTCAACGCCGGTCTGACCAATCGAAATCCATGATTCAGATTGTTTTGATCACACTGACTGGGATATGTTCTGGGTTACTTCTGAGAATATCATTGACGTATACACTGATGTTCATCAATGTTTCTCAAATGTCAAATTTCCAAGTGTTTGGCTACTTCTCTGTGTCGTTCCAAGGTTAAGTTTATGCATTAAGTTCAAGTGCTCACTGTTGCCCCTAGTGGCCGGTTTCCACGTCATCTCCCGATGTCCTCAGACATGGATGGATGTCGAATATTGACTTGTATCACAGGTGACCTGCCTCTTAAGGATAGGCCTATTTTTTCAATTTTCGCCTAAAATGACATACACAAATCTACCTGCCTGTAGCTCAGGCCCTGAAGCAAGGGTATCCATATTATTGGTACCATTTGAAAGGAAACACTTTGAAGTTTGTGGAAATGTATAAGGAATGTAGGAGAATATAACACATTAGATCTGGTAAAAGGTAATACAAAGAAAAAAAACTATGTTTTTTCTGTATTGTTTTGTACCATCACGTTTTAAATGCAAGAGAAAGGCCATAATGTAATATTCCAGCCCAGGAACCTTTTAGATTTTGGCCAATAGATGGCAGCAGTGTATGTGCAAAGTGATCCTAAATGGAAGAAGTTCATTCAAGAGTTTTTCATTATTTTTACTATGTTCTGTTTGAAAAACATTCCAGGTGAAGCTGGTTGATAGAATGCAAAGCTGTCATCAAGGCAAAGGATGACTACTTTAAAGAATCTCAAACATAAAATATATTTTGATTTGTTTAACACTTTTGATTCTCTGCTTCCAACTTTGTGGCAACAGTTTGGGGAAGGTCCTTTCTTGTTTCAGCATGACAATGCCCCCGTGCACAAAGTGAGGTCCATACAGAAGTGTTTGGTCGAGATCGGTATGGAAGAGCTTGACTGGCCTGCACAGAGCCCTGACCTCTACCCCATACCCTTTGGGATAAATTGGAACGCCGACTGAGAGCCAGGCCTAATATCCCAACATCAGTGCCCGACCTCTCTAATGCTCTTGTGCATGAATGGATTCAAGTCCCCACAGCAATGTTCCAACATCTAGTAGACAGCCTTCCCGAAAATAATGTAAGCTGTCATAGCAGCAAAGGGGGGACCAACTCCATATTAATGCCCATAATTTTGGAATGAGATGTTCAAACGAGCAGGTGTCCACATACTTTTGGTCATGTAGTATACTATCAGTTAGCTAACAATGTACAGTAACATAATTTCATTTAAATGTCAATAAACTATCATTGTTGTGACTAGCTTACAGAAGTAACCTTAAATCTGAAGTAAACAATTGAGAAATCTTACGTGTTGGCTTGGTGGCACAAAACAATTATCCCTTTTCATCAATACGTAAAGAGTAATTTAAGAAGCCGAATTAGGAACCACTTTTGCCACCCTGTAAACTAGGTGTAATGGCCGTGCATTTCTGAAATATTGTCAGACATGACATGCATTTGAGCAAAGATGCAAATTGATCTACATGTATTTGAGACACATTTTTAGGTGAAGTTAAATATATTGAAATGTATTTTTTTCCATATGGGGAAGCAAAGGAGGAGATGGAGAAGTAAAGTAAAGGGGGGGGGTGAGACGTAGTATTACTGACCGGTGGGACATCCTCCCCTATGTTGGTGCTGTAGGGTAGGTTGGTAAAGATGGGGTCCATGTCCTGAACATCAGTGATGGTGATGGCTAAATTAGATAGACTGGACAGAGGGCGCTTCTTATCCTGGTCCTGAGGGAGAGAACAGACACACACAAGAATGGTCACCCCTGGGCCATGTTCATTGGGAAGAAAACAGACTCAAACCTGGACTTGCTCCTTTTCGTTTAAAGTTTTAAAACCTTAGCCCTACTGAACACAATCCTGCATTCACAACAATATGCCAACATTTCCATGCCATTCTCAGTTGAATTTTATTTATTTACACTAACCACAACAAAATAGAATAGACATTAGACAAGATGGTTATGCTTGTTACTTCATAAAATCTATGTTTAAGTTTGTTTGTATTTTGTGTATCCCCTCACCGTGGCATTGACAGTGAGCTGGTAGGCCGATGTGGTCTCATAGTCCAGAGCCCTGGTGACAGTGACTGTACCACGGGCTCCATCGATGGAGAAAAAGGAAGAGGGGGGCTGGAAAGAGAAGAGCACACTGCCCCCCGTGCCTTGGTCTGGGTCTGTGGCATTCACCTGGTACACTGAGGTGCCCACTGGAGTGTTCTGGAACACAGAGAAAGACAGGCACACAGGTTTGCATAAAGTCATATTTCTATAGTTTGATGGGTTATTTAAAAGGTGGATGGGTGGCTATGTAGAAACAATGGATGGATACAGATTACTGTTCTGCACATTTAAAGGGGGGCTGAACTTCCTGATTTGCCCTCGGTTTTCAGTTTGCTCATTAAGAAATGCTAGTGTCCATGACTGAAGCCAAACAAGAATTGTCTTGGGGGTATAGTTTGATGTGGATGTTTCTTGGGTGTGTCTTTGCCATTTAATCACAACATACAAGTGCAGTTGTGAGTAATGACAGCGAGGTAAACTAAGCTTGCTTTGCTATGTAGATACGTTTAGAAGTTGAGGACTTCTCTCCTCCTGACTGACTTACCATCTCAGATGATCTGTTAATTCAGTTCTAAGTGTAGGCTTACGCCTGTGCTGACCTTGTGTTTAGCCAACCTGACAGCAGCTAGCTAGCATAACTTGGGTATAGCTGCAGCTGGCTAGCCTATATAGACTTATTTTCATTTGCTAGGGGAAGTGTTGGCATGCTGTCTTTATAAGCACATCAATATGATATTTACAGCAGAAAATATTTTGTCTTTACGTGTGTAGAGTACAACCTCAGCTGTCTTACCAGAACTAGAATGATATTCTATGTCTATTGTCTATTCTAAAGATTTGGCTCGCTCCCTGTTGCTGTGGAGCAGTGCACATTGGCTCTCACTTCGGGCGGTGCATGTTCCCGGTTGCCTCAACTCGGGTGCAGATCTGATATCCAGGGGATCCTCTTCCTCAGGAGTGGAGAATACACCCCTGGGTGGTTTCCCAGATATGGGAGAGGTTTGGCAGAGCCAACGTAGGTCTTTACGCATCAACTGTTGGGACAGTTGGCTCTGGGAACAGACGCTCTGGTGCACCAGTGGCCTCGGACCCTCCTTTATGCGTTTCCGCCAGAGGTTCTGATTCAGCCGATGTTGGATAGGGTGCGCCGGGAGGGCTTATCATTAATTACTGTGGCTCCCCGTTGACCCAGGCAGCCTTGGTTCGCCTTTTAGATGGAGACCCATGGAAACGCCAGTTGCACAGGGACCTGTTGTCCCAGGCACATGGAAAGGTTTGGCACGAGAGGCCGGTGATTTGATTCCTATGGGCCTTGCCACTGAGAGGGACAATCTGATGGCTAGGGGTTTACCATCGAATGTTAATGCTACCAATCCGTCTGCAAGGGCGCCCTCCACGAGAGGGCTGTGTGCGTATAAGCGTTTGAGCTCTGGTGCCAAGAGAAGGGGCTTGTTCATTTTCAGTGCATTGTGAGAGACATCCTTATGTTCTTACAGGTGCTTTTCGAGCAGGGACGCGCATTCTGCACGTTAAAGTGTACATGGCCATTATCTCAGCATGTCATGTGGGTATTGACAGAGCCACACCTGGGGCACACCCCATAGTGGTGCAGTTCGTGAAAGGTGTATGTGGTCTCAGACTGGTATCTAAACCTATAGCACCAACTTGGGACATGGCAATGTTTTTGGAGACGCTGGGTGTGGCCCCCTTTGAGCCTCTGGAGTCAGTGGATCTGAAGATCCTCTACTACAAAACCTCCCTGCTCATTACTTTGGCCTCGGCTAAACATGTCGGGGACCTCCACGGGTTACCCATACACCCGTCCTGTACTCAGTTCGCCCTGGGCGACTAATGTGACATTGAGTCCAAATGTAGCCTTCGCTCCGAAAGTCATGGCTATGTCTACAGGTCTTTAGCTTTTGAGCTATTTCCCTTTTCACCTTCTCCTTTGCTTCTGAAAAGCAACAGAGGTTACATGCCCTGTTTCCGGTGCGAGCTTTGCGCACGTACATTGAACGAACCCAGGATATCCAATTATGTAACCAGCTATTTGTCTCTTCTGCTAATCAAACTAGCGGCAGGGCGCTCTCTAAGCAGGGCGCTCTGTCCCTGGCATTTAGCAACAAGGAGCAAGGGTTACCTAGCTGTGTATGTGCTCACTCCACCAGAGCTCTGGCAGGTTTTATCGTTTGGATGTCACTTATCCAAGTGTGCTTACAGCTGGGACAGGGGAAAGTCACTAACCAGCGTGCCGTGTCCGCAATACCCAGATTACCGCATCAGGCAGGGTTTGGTTTGGGTGGTCTGCCGTGGGTCATTATGACTATAACTACTGTTCCCTGGAACCAGGGAAACAAGGTCAAATACCTGTTTGGACCCGCACCGCCCGTTCCTGGGCTTGGTGAAGGGTGGTATTAAATTGAAGGAATGAGTCCGTGCCTCACGCTTATCAGCTGTGGAAGGCAGGGCTTCGTATGAGGCGTGGATTGTATTGGCCTTGTCAGGTACCATTGTAGATCCTTCAACCGAAGTCGCGAGAGTGCGACTCCCCATAGTATGTTTCCCTCGTTTCCCTCCTTCAGGGAACAGTAGTTATAGTCATAACATTACGTTTTAGACGAAACTGACTTTATGAACAAATTATCCTATTTACACTTTGTAGTCAATTTTGACAATATAATAAATGTGTCTGACTCATATCGATGCCACATAGGACTTTTTCAAAAGGAAAATGTGTTTTAGGAGCAGTTTCTCTTTAATGATGAACAGTATCCCAACTACTTCCTGTTTCTTCTCAACTAAACAACTAAACTCATATCAGTCTCATTCTGAACATCGTAATATTCTAAAAATATGCACAAACCCCAGTCTACATGATGACTCAGCTTACACACATTGGCTTAATTATTTATTGACTAACTAACGAAATAATCACACAGAAATACATACACTCACACAGTATAGGTTGAATTCATTAGCAACATAATGTAATGAAAAGTCCCTAATGGACTAACCCAATATGACGGCTTATTACACAATGAATGGGGTGGGGAAAGAAAGAGTGACAAAGGAATTCAACTATCGTGCATACAATTCAATAATACGCTCATCGTAAATATGGATATGTAGCACCCTAACAACCGCTCATTCGGATTTAGAAAATCAATGTGCATATTTACGCTTGTATGTCTTGGTCATCTCTGTCTATGGAAATCGCCCGATCTGTCTGTGACGAATAGTTCGACAGAAAGTCTCTGGTTGTATAAGTCTCTGGTTGTCCACCAGAGATCCCCATGTCCTTAGTAGTTGTAGTAGTAGCTTTCTTTGTTCTGGAAGTGTCCGTTTAACTGGATACATCAGACGTTCCAATGGTCGATTGATAGGGTAATGCTCTTCTTTTCTCATCTTCGGTCAAGTGTCCTTGCCTACGTTACTTGCAGAGCTGCAGGCGGTGCATGTCTAGTCTTATCTGTTGAGTTTAAGAGGGCCTTGTAGTTTTAGACCATTTGTCACGTATTCAGCTCACGCTGCACGTATACAGGTTTCGTCGTTTAAAACCATTTTACACACCAGTAACAACCCGGCAATGTACTGGTCTTATAGTTTTAAAACATTTGTCAGTCATGTAGCCACCGCTCTATGCTATCTGGCCTAATGCACATTTTGTTAGGAGTCCTTTAATGCCCTCACCTTGAAGGGTGGTTCCATCATGTTGCCACAATATCTGGGCTCACGCGGGTGGGGTTACTGACTTGGAAAAAGTCTATATGAAAAACAATTATCTAATTTAGAAGGCTAAAATCACATTTAATCTTCTCACAAATAGTTTCATATTTAATCATATAGGTTCCAAAACATTTTGATGAAAATTTGATAACTGGGACATATACATTTGCAGAATTACTGTTATACAATCCTTAATGATATCACAAAACAACAATTGATTTGACATTATTATTGTTTGGAGCCCCACCAACCATTTTTCACATTATTTACGTTAGACATATTGTTTCAATATCCAACCTTCTGTTGTTAAAGTTTTGAGGCAGAGTTTCTCTCTACACACAAATGATTTTGGACTTCTCCATATTGCAGTGAATGAGAGAGGAAGTTTACGACCAGTCGTTAAAGTCCTAGAACCGGCCCCACTCCTCCCCCCTTCCTCTCTAGTGGGAGAGGGGGGGGGGGGGGGGGTCTCTTTGATCTTCACCCAGGAGGGAAAGTCATGACATCAGTGTGTCATGGAAAGAGCAGGTGTTCTTAATGTGTTGTTTACTCAATGTATGTGAAAATTGCACATTTAGATTTTGTAGTAAAAAAGATAAGAGGAAGAAAATGTTTCCAATTACATCATCGGTGTGCATTGTTTGATTTGAACCAATTATGAGTAGGCATTTGTATTAGGTCATGTTTCCAGTCACCTTGCCATGATTAAAAGCGATGGTTCACACTTTCAGTTTTGTGCGAATTCTGCCATCAATCCATGGTTTCTGGTTAGGGAAGGTTTTAATAGTCAGAGTGGGCTCAACATCACCGATACACTTGCTAATAAACTCGCTCACCGTGTCAGCATATACGTCAATGTTATTGTCGGCGGCTACCCGGAATATAGCCCAGTCCATGTGATCGAAGCAATCTTGAAGCGTGGAATCCGATTGGTCAGACCAGCAATGGATAGACCTGAGCACGGGCGTTTCCTGTTTTAGTTTATGTCTATAGGCTGGGAGCAACAAAATGAAGTCATGGTCAGATTTGCCAAAGGAAGGGCGGGGGAGAGCTTTGTATGCATCGCGGAAGTTACAGCAGCAATGGTCCAGAATGCTACCAGCTCGTGTTGCGCATTCAATATGCTGATAGAATTTAGGAAGCCTTGTTCTCAGATTAGCTTTGTCAAAATCCCCAGCTACAATAAATGCAGCCTCGGGATATATGGTTTCCAGTTTACATAGAGTCCAGTGAAGTTCTTTCAGGGCTGTCAAGGTATCTGCTTGGGGGGTATTTACACAGCTGTGACTATAATCGAAGATAATTATCTTGGTAGATAATGCGGTCGGCATTTGATTTTAAAGAATTCTTGGTATATATAAAATATATGTTGATTTTTTTAACACTTTTTGATTACTATATGGTTTTGATGTCTTCACTACTATTATACAATGTAGAAAATAGTAAAAAAAAAAAAAAAAAAAACATTGAATGAGCAAGTGTGTCTAAACTTTTGACTGGTACTGTAGAAACGAATCCATTTTCACATATGTTGAAGTCGGGGTGGTGCTGAAAATGAGGAATATATAACCCGTGATAAGAACAATGACCTGCTATGCAGGTGTTGGTTATTTACATGATATGTCGGAGGTATAACTTCGTTGGAACTTTCAAATCGGGGAGCGCTGCTTGTATGGTCAATTCACTAAGCCACCCCCATCCCACCCGCATTCGAAGTTCAGAATGTGAAAGTGTAGGCTATATAGAAATAATGACATTCATATTGAAAATCATGAAACTAAAAAATGAAGATTTCTAGCCTAATCGAGGTGTAGATTACATCACACATTCCAACTTGTAAACACAGCTGCATGGACATTTTCTAATAATGCAACTCCATGAAGCCAATGGCAATGACCGCGATAGGTATAATGCCAGAAACCGCTTTTGGATTTGACATCTCTAACACAGTTTCACCTCAGACACCGCCAAAACAACTGCTAAGCGGGTGTCGGCTAGCGCGGATCTGATAGAACCTAGCCTTCAATTGCTCAATTCCAGAGTCAGAGGCAAGTTCAGGATGCACAGGTACACTTAACCAAATAGTATTTATATTGTATGTACAATACACAAATAAGATAGTTTAGAGGGCTCCCGAGTGACTTAGCGGTCTAAGGCACAGCCTCTCAGTGATAGAGGCGTCATTACAGACCCCGGTTTGATTCCAGGCTGTATCACAACTGGCCGTGATTGGGAGTCTCATAGGGCGGCGCACAATTGGCCCAGCATCGTCCAGGTTAGGGTTTGGCCGGGGTATGCCGTTATTGTAAATAAGAATTTGTTCTTAACTGGCTTGCCTAGTTAAATAAAGGTTAAATGAATAAAAAAAAGATGGGTTCTGGGCAGAGGAGCAGTTTAGAATGCTGAAGGTTCTTGTGTGCTTTGTTCATGGTCAGTCTGAAAAGCCAGCTACTGTAGGAATACACACACACTCCCCTGTCGATGCAAAGAGTTTGTCAGCAAACTTGTAAAACATGTTCATTAATTGGAATTGTATCTTACACTGAAACATAGGCAAATATATCCAAACTCCCAAATACAATAAAAACAAAGAAACCTACACAAGCACGCACAGACACATCCACACACGCACACACACACGCATAGGTTCCTGGTCAGGAGCAGTAGATAGTGACCACATAGGGGAGAAGGGTATATGTGAACACCCCTCCATATATATGTGGCTTTCTTTGTCTGTCTGCTGTGTTGCACCTCCCACCAGAGGGTGTTTGTTTCTGTGTGATTCTGTGTATGCTACTCAGTCCATATCAGTTGTACTAAAGGGGTATGCTGGGAGGCCAAGGTCCATTGTCCAGGAAACCCAACAACACACATGCACGCACACACAGTATCAGTGGTCGTTTAGGTGTGCTGTGAGGCCAAAGTTCATTGCCCAGGGAACACAACAGCATAACACAGGTAAAATAAGCTGACTGGCTGCCTTTGTCTACATCCTCTGACATCACTGCCTATCACTCCACCTTACCTGGCCAGCGTCTCACTATATCTCTCTCTGTCTCTCACTCCTACTCCTAGACTCTCTCTCTTTCTCTCATTTACACACACACACACACACACACACACACACACACACACACACACACACACACACACACACACACACACACACACACACACACACACACACACACACACACACACACACACACACACACACACACACACACGTGCATACCCCCTCTCTCTGTAAGTCATACATCCCTCCCTCCTGTCCTCTTGCAGAAAGACAGGCATGCATCAGTAGTGCAGATGACACATATGTCTCACTGGATTAAGGTGCCTGTCACCTTTTGAGAGAGGGATGGAAAGATATATATATATAAAGACAGAGATGTGTGAGAGAGAGTGGAAGAGGTAGAGAGAAATAAATAAGGGGGGGTTAAACTCCTACTCCGACTTTTTTGGATGTCATCGGGCATCGAATCCACAGGATCAATCAATCATGATTTAGTAAATCCACCCTCCACACAGGGAGAATCAATCCATCAACAGTGATCCCATAAAAACACCTTCACAGTGCAAATACAACAACAAATGGCCATATCTTACAGATCCCCTAACACATCAACATATTGTTGCTTTGTCATTACACATTATGCAGCTGAAGTAAGTAGCAGGCAAGCCACATTTTGACATGGCCAATGTGAGTGTCCCAAATGTGTGCAGAATACTTGTATGGAGTGTTTAAATATATTTGAGAGAGTGTGATCATTCATATGTGTGGCGTGCAAGTGACTGTTTAGGGAGCGTGGAGTGTGTACGAGATATGGGGATATCCTTTTCCCTTCCTAAAGCCTGACAGTCTGTCTCTATCTCTCTCCACACAGCAGCCTGTAAACAATGTCTCATTAACACAACTGCCGCTGCGGCTCAGTAAATAACCACAACGCACACATCAGTCAACATGTAGTTTCAGAGCTGGGAGTGGCACAGTGAATAGTTCAGTAGTGCAGAGCTGAGCACAATTGACCAGCTAAGTTGTGTGGAAGTACTTATGTAAGAGAGAGAAAAAATCCATGCCTCTAATAGCCATGAGAAATCTGTAATACAAAAGGGGCTTCAGTTTCTCTTTTAACTGGCCTGGCTGCTCTATAATGTGTAATAGGGCCGTAAGCCCCCCTCTCTTCCACCAGCCTCCCCATCTACTCGACTTCAGCCGCTCTAAAAGACTACTTTCTCCCCACCCACTTATAGAGAGGTGGGGAATTCTGGAGACTCCATGTCTCCATTCTAGTCTAGGGAGGATGGTGGAGAGCCCATTGGGAGTGGGAGCAGTCTGGCTGAATAACTTTAGGAAATCCAGCCAACTTGACACAACTGTGGGAAGCATTGGAGTCAACATGGGCCAGCATCCCTGTGGAACGCTTAAAACACCTTGTAGAGTCCATGCTACGATGAATTGAGACTGTTCTGAGGGCAAAAGGAAGGGGTGTATGCTCAGTGTAATATATATATAATATATATATATGTATATATTTAAACATACACAGTTGAAGTCGGAAGTTTACAAACAGTTAGGTTGGAGTCTTTAAAACTCATTTTTCAACCACTCCACAAATGTCTTGCTAACAAACTATAGTTTTGGCAAGTCGGTTAGGACATCTAATTTGTGCATGACACAAGTCATTTTTAGAACAATTGTTTACAGACAGATTATTTCACTTATAATTCACTGTATCACAATTCCAGTGGGTCAGACGTTTACATACACAAAGTTGAATGTGCCTTTAAACAGCTTGTAAAATTCCAGAATGATGTCAAAGCTTTAGAAGCTTCTGATAGGCTAATTTACATAATTTGAGTCAATTGGAGGTGTAACTGTGGATGTTTTTCAAGGTCTACCTTCAAACTCAGTACCTCTTTGCGAACATCATGCAAAAATCTAACGAAATCAGCCATAACCTCCACAAGTCTGGTTCATTCTTGGGAGCAATTTCCAAATGCCTGAAGATACCACATTCATCTGTACAAACAATAGTATGCAAGTATCAACACCATGGGACCACGCAGCTGTCATATCGCCCCGGAACGAGACGCGTTCTTTCTCCTAGAGATGAATGTACTTTGGTGGGAAAAGTGCAAATCAAGTTGGAGTTTTAATGATTCCCACCTAAGTGTATTTAAATATCCGACATCAACTGTATATATATATATATTTACACGCACGCACGCACGCACGCACGCACGCACGCACGCACGCACGCACACACACACACACACACACACACACACACACACACACACACACACACACACACACACACACACACACACACTGAGTGTACAAAACATTAGAACAGCCTCAATTTGATTGGGGCATTGACTCTACAAGGTTTCAAAAGTGTTCAACAGGGATGCTGGCCCATGTTGACTCCAATGCTTCCCACAGTTGTGTCAAGTTGGCTGGATGTCCTTCTTGATACACACTGGAAACTGTTGAGAGTTAAAAACCCAGCAGTTCTTGACACACTCATACCAGTGCACCTGGCACCTACTACCATACCCCATTCATTTAAATATTTTGTGTTGCCCATTCACGCTCTGAATGGCACACATACCGTATATAATCTTGGTGGTTCCAAACTTCTTCCATTAAGGAATGATGGAGGCCATTGTGTTCTTGGGGACCTTTAATGCTGCAGACATTTTTTTGGTACTCTTCCCCAGATCTGTGCCTCGACACAATCCTGTCTCAGAGCTCTACAGACAATTCCTTCGACCTCATGGCTTGGTTTTTGCTCTGACATGCGCTGTCAACTGCATGTCAAATTTGCTAACATTTCTTAAAACCTGATTTAAGAATATCCGAGGATAAATGCTTTTAAACAAATCCGCTTTGGTCCGTGTGGATCAATTTGTGTAAGCAAGTCCCGAGATGAGACGACAACATTTTGGAAAACATATCTGTGTTTATCAAAGAGAGGGGTGATAATCCGATCACTGGGTGGCATCCTTACCTTTTTTTATAAAAGCAGAATTAGTGCTGTGTTCACATCTCTCCCAAATTAACCCTTGTGAACAGCTGTATTCATAATTTTGAGCAACAGTGGACCTAATTGATTCCAACATTTTAAATAGACTTCAGGAGGAATATCATCCCATCCAGGTGATTTGCTTTTATTCTTGTTACCCAATGCCCTTTTGAGTAAATGGAGAGAGATTTGGGCTCCCAGCAAGCCGGCTTCCTCAGTTGAGAGAAGAGGAGTTCTTATATCTTTGAATAAGGACTCGATCTGGCTTGTGTTGGAGTCACAATCAGAACTGTACAATTCTTTATAGAAACGGGAAAATATTTGGTTGATTAATTTGGGTTCTGATGGTAATTCACCTGATTCAGATTCAATAGTTGCAAGATCCACTAATTGATCATTACTGCAAAGCTTGTTAGCCAGCAGACGACTGGGTCGATTACCATGTAAGCAATGGTTGAGTCTAACTCAACGGATAGCAAATTCTGCTCTCTGTCTGATCAATAGATTTAGTTTTGTCTTGACTTTGAAGAATGGTCAGATTTTTTGGTTGTTGAGAATGCTCTAACATCGTTTAACAACTCATCCCCTTCTTTATTTGTGATTTATTCGTTCCCGACGGAAATGCAGTTTTTAATAAAACCTTTAAATCGCATAAAATCCGAGGATCATCGACTGAACTTTTGTAAATCATTATGACTTCTTTGAATTTTGTTTGAAATTGTTCACATAAAGTATGACTTTGTTATAAGGAAACATTAAAGCACCATCTTGTGGCTCATTTAGGAGATTCTGAAATGTGTATATGGCAGTAATAAGCATGATGATAGGCTCATATGTCCATTTTCTTGATTAAAGAAAATAGGGTAGATAATAGAACGAAATCGATTTGGGAGAATGCTTTGTGCCTGTTTGAATAGAAAATGCTTTACTTTGGTCTTTTTAGATTTGTCCCGCATGTCCAGAATGGCATTTATGTCTGTCCAAATAAGCAGATGGAATTCAGTTAATTCTAACAATATGCTGTTAAAAAAAAAGGAAACGTAGGAATTTGGAGCATGCACATTAATAAAGGCAGTTTTCTTTCCATTATGGATACATTTAAGGAAAGTGATTCTGTCTTGGTCTTTGCCTTTACCAAGGATGGTGATTTTGAGTTTCTTATGTATCATCATGGGTACACCTTTAGTTTTGTTTGGGGCTGAAGAAAAAAACAGCCAGTTTGTACAAATTGTTCTGTAAAATACAGTGGCAGTCAAAAGTTTGGACACACCTACTCATTCAAGGGTTTTTCTTTATTTTTACTGTTTTCTACATTGTAGAATAATAGTGAAGACATCAAAACTATGAAATAACACATATGGAATCATGTAGTAACCAAAAAAGTGTTAAACAGATCAAAATATATTTTATGTTTAATATTCTTCAAAGTAGCCACCCTTTACTTTGATGACAGCTTTGCACACTTTTGCCATTCTCTCAACCAGCTTCACGTGGAATTATTTTCCAACAGTCTTGAAGAAGTTCCCACGTATGCTGAGCACTTGTTGGCTGTTTTTCCTTCACTCTGTGGTCAGACTCATCCCAAACCATCTCAATTTGGTTGAGGTCACGGGATTGTGGAGGCCAGGTCATTTGATGCAGCACTCCACCACTCTCCTTCTTGGTCAAATAGCCCTTATACAGTCTGGAGGTGTGATGGGTCATTGTCCTGTTGAAAAACAAATTATAGTCCTACTAAGCGCAAACTAGATGGGATGGCGTATCGCTGCAGAATGCTGTGGTAGCCATGCTGGTTAAGTGTGCCTTCATTTCTAAATAAATCAGACAGTGTCATCAGCAAAGCACCCCCACACCATCACAACTCCTACTCCATGCTTCATGGTGGGAACCACACATGCAGAGATCATCAGTTCACCTACTCTGCGTCTCACAAAGACACCTCGGTTGGAACCAAAAATCTAAAATTTGGAATCATTAGACCAAAGGACAGATTTCCACCGGTTTAATGTCCTTTGCGCATGTTTCTTGGCCCAAGCAAGTTTCTTATTATTATTGGTGTCCTTTAATAGTGGTTTCTTTGCAGCAATTCGACCAAGAAGGCCTGATTCACGCAGTCTCTGAACAGTTGATGTTAAGATGTGTCTGTTACTTGAACTCTGTGACACATTCATTTGGGCTGCAGTTTCTGAGGCTGGTAACTCTAATGCAGCAGAGGTAACTCTGGGTCTTCCTTTCCGGTGGAGTCCTCACGAGAGACAATTTCGCTTGATAGTTTTTGCGACTGCAGTTGAAAAGACTTTCAAAGTTCTTGAAATTTTCCGGATTGACTGACCTTCATGTCTTAAAGTAATGATGGACTGTCATTTCTCTTTGCCTATTTGAGCTGTTCTTGCCATAATATGGACTTGGATTTTTACCAAATAGGGCTATCTTCTGTATACTAACCCTAATTTGTGACAACACAACTGATTGGCTGAAACACATTAAGAAGGAAATAAATTCCACAAATTATCTTTTAACAAGGCACACCTGTTAATTGAAATGAATTCCAGGTGACTACATTATAGAGCTGTTTGAGAGAATGCATAGAGTGGCTACTTTGAAGAATCTTAAATATACAATATTTGTTTAACACTTTTAGTTACTACATCGTTTTGATGTCTTCACTAATATTCTAAAATGTAGAAAATAGTAAAGAATTTTTATTTTTTGCTCCCTTTTGGAGCTGTTGTGTTACTTGGAGCATTGCTATATCAACATGGTTTCTTGCTAGAATATCAAACCAGCTGGAACGGTTGATAGGAATATAAAGGCCTTTCAAATTCCATAAGTGAATAGCTAGTGTTGCACTTGTTTTTCTAAAATGTAATTGTCATCTTTACTGTTGATAAGCCCATGGATGTAAAACTAAAAGCAGGATCCATAGGGAAATACACCCATTGGTCACTCCCCACCCAGAAGACCCTCTCTATAAACCCTTCCCCCTTCCCTGCCCCCTTCCCCAGCCCCCATGTTCCCCCCTCCCTATACTTTAATAACAGTGTTGTAGCATAACAGCAAGTGGCAGCCTTACATATGAAATGTGTGTCTCAGTTGGTAGAGCATGGCACTTGCAACACCAGGGTTGTGGGTATATTCCCACGGGGGCCCAGTATGAAAAAGTATGAAAATGTATGTACTGACTACTGTAAGTCGCTCTGGATAAAAACGTCTGCTAAATGACAAAAATGTAAATGATATCTCTTAAGCAGCATATTCTTGGTCTTCAAAAATAAATAATAAAGTAGTAATATTGTTCCTTGTACCCACACAATATTGTTTTATGCTGAGGGCAGCATCATAGCCATAGGCTAGGCTGTATGATTGTGCATGGATAGCACACCTGAATAATGAGCCAGTCATGGGGTTCCAGCTGTCGCTTGCCTCCGTGTGTGTTGGGTTTGATATGCTTCTCGAAGAAGTCTTGAGCGTCCTTGGCAGTTGAAAATGTGTGTGTTGTGTTCTGGAAGGTCAAGATGAGTTTTGCCGGGTGGATGAAGCCGCATCTCAGGTTAACTCGCGTAGCTGGGATCTCACCTCATTGTAGGTCTCTTTCTATTTTAGTAGTTCGGCACTCATGTCTGGGTAGATGCTGATCCTCTTCCCTGCATATGTCAGACCCATAGATTCCACTGCAAGGTGAACAATTCACAGTTTGACTTCAAAAAGCTGCGGATCCGTACAATCATACAGTGAGAGCCGTTCCGGAGAGGACACGTGTGGTGCGCAATGTTAATCAGTGGCATGGGAACCAGCTTCTCCTGCTCAAACAGTTCATAGAAAAGATTGCTCATGAAAGAAGTTGTGTTTGCCCGCTTTACGGGAACGATTTTCAAGGGGTTATGTTTTTTTTCTTTTGGAGTTTGATTGTCCTTTCCAACTTAGCTTGCGTTGTTTCCAGGTCATGGAGTCGCACTTCTGTCGCATTGGCTGTCTTCCCCAGACGTTCCACTTTGGTTGAATAGGGATTCACTTTAGCAGTGAGCACTGACAACAATACATTTACAGGTTTTAATTCTAAGTCGAGGGCCGGGGGTCCTGTAATCTCCTCACAAACAATCTCTCGTATAATAGCGGCCTGCTCTTTCTGTTGTCTGGTGTTGAAAGACGCCATGTTCCCACAGTTGAATTCTAGACGGAACAATTCTAGCTGCTGGAGTGTAATAAAGCTGCTAGTTATTTATTGTCACACAAAGAATGTCCCACACCTTTATATGATGTTTAGTATTGACAGGTTTTAGGAAACAAGTATGCTAATTCATAGTAGTTTGCAAAATAATGCTACGGAAAGGCCATGTGTTTCAATGCATGCCTCTGGAACCGGAATCTTTTCTTGAGCTTCACAATCAATTTTAGATACTTTCGGAAGATTTGTACATGATGCCCAAAAAATGCTATTATCGGTTCCATGACCTGATTGGGATTTTTGCATTTGGAAACTGTGGCAGGTAAATAAAACCACCTTTTTTTATTTTACCTTTATTTAACTAGGCAAGTCAGTTAAGAACAAATTCTTATTTACACTGACGGCCTGCTGTCATACCTATTCCATAGTGTAACGGTCCTGACCTGTTTTATGTTGTTTTTTATGTGTTTATGGTCAGGGCATGTGTTTTGGGTGGGCAGTCTATGTTATCTGTTTCTATGTTGGTTTTGGGTTGCCTGGTATGGCTCTTAATTAGAGGCAGGCGGTTTGCGTTTTCCTCTAATTAAGAGTCATATTTAGGTAGGGCGTTCTCACTGTTTGTTTGTGGGTGATTGTCTTCCGTGTCTGTGTCGTGTCGATACCATACGGGACTGTTTGGCTGTTCGTTCATTTTGATGTCGTCTGTTTCCTGTCCGTGAGTTTATGTTTAGTTATGTAAGTTTATGTTCAGGTTTCGTCGACGTCGTTTTCTTGTTTTGTAAATTTGAAAGTGTTTTGTGTTTCGTGTTGCCATCGTCGTGTAAATAAAAGGATGGCTTATTTCCCTGAAGCTGCATTTTGGTCTGATGATCCTTCTCTCCTCTCCTCGTCCGAGGATGAGGAGAGCGACAGCCGTTACAGAATCACCCACCACGCTAAGACCAAGCGGCAAGGGAAAGCTCTACAGAGCAACAAGGACTTCTGGACTTGGGAGGAAATATTGGATGGAAAGGGACCAGGAGAATATCAACCAGGAGAATATCGCCGTCCTAAAGCTGAGCTGGAGGCAGCGAAGGCAGAGAGGCGGAGGTTTGAGGAGGCAGCAAGGAGACGTGGCTGGAAGCCCGAAAACCCATGGGAACAGCTGGAGGCACTGAGGAGAGCAGAGGCTACCGGAGAGAGGAACCGGAGCTATGAGGGAACGCGTCTGGCACAGAAGCCCAAAAAGCCCATAAGTAATTCCCAAAAATTTCTTGGGGGGAGGCTAGGAGGTAGTGGGCCAAGGGCAGGTAGGAGACCTGCGCACACTTCCCAGGCTTACCGTGGAGAGCGGGAGTACGGGCAGGCGCCGTGTTACGCAGTAGAGCGCACGGTGTCTCCTGTACGAGTGCATAGCCCAGTGCGGGTTATTCCACCTCCCCGCACTGGTAGGGCTAGATTGGGTATTGAGCCAGGTGTCATGAGGCCGGCTCAACGCGTCTGGTCTCCAGTGCGTCTCCTCGGGCCGGCATACATGGCACCGGCCTTACGCATGGTTTCCCCGGTTCGCCTACATAGGCCGGTGCGGGTTATTCCACCTCCCCGCACTGGTCGGGCGACCGGGAGCATTCAACCAGGTAAGGTTGGGCAGGCTCAATGCTCAAGAGTGCCAGTACGCCTCCACGGTCCGGTATTTCCGGCGCCACCTCCCCGCCCCAGCCTAGTACCTACAGTGTCTACACTACGCACTAGGCTACCAGTGCGTATCCTGAGCCCAGTTCCTCCTCCACGCACTCTCCCTGTAGTGCGTGTATCTAGCCCGGTGCCTCCAGTTCCAGCACCACGCACTAAGCCACCTGTGCGTCTCCAGAGCCCTGAACACACTGTATCTTCTCCCCCTACTAATCCTGATGTGCTTGTCCTCAGCCCGGTGTCACCAGTGCCGGTACCTCGCCTCAGGTATAGAGTGGGCTTTGAGAATGCAGTGTGCCCTGTCCCTGCTCCCCGCACTAGCCCTGAGATGCGTGTCCCCAGCCCGGTACCACCAGTCCCGGCACCACGCACCAGGTCTACAGTGCGCCTCAGCCGGCAGGAGTCTGCCGTCTGCACAGCGATGCCTGAACTGCCCGTCTGCCAAGCGCCATCTGAGCCATCCGTCTCCCCAGCGCAATCTGAGCCATCCGTCTCCTCAGCGCCATCTGAACCATCCGTCTCCCCAGCGCCGTCTGAGTCATCCGTCTGCCAGGAGCCTGCAAAGCCGCCCGTCTGCCATGAGCCTGCAAAGCCGCCCATCTGCCATGAGCCTACAGAGCCATCCGCCAGACAGGAGCCGCTAGAGCCGTCAGCTAGACAGGAGCCGCTAGAGCCGCCCGCCAGACAGGATCTGCCAGAGCCGCCCGCCAGACAGGATCTGCCAGAGCCGCCAACCAGACAGGATCTGCCAGAGCCGCCAACCAGACAGGATCTGCCAGAGCCGCCAGAGAGCCATGAGCAGCCAGAGCCGTCAGAGAGCCATGAGCAGCCAGAGCCGTCAGAGAGCCATGAGCAGCCAGAGCCGTCAGAGAGCCATGAGCAGCCAGAGCCGTCAGAGAGCCATGAGCAGCCAGAGCCGTCAGAGCGCCATGAGCGTCGAGAGCCGTCAGCCTGCCATGAGCGTCGAGAGCCGTCAGCCTGCCATGAGCGTCGAGAGCCGTCAGCCTGCCATGAGCGTCGAGAGCCGTCAGCCTGCCATGAGCGTCGAGAGCCGTCAGCCTGCCATGAGCGTCGAGAGCCGTCAGCCTGCCATGAGCGTCGAGAGCCGTCAGCCTGCCATGAGCGTCGAGAGCCGTCAGCCTGCATAGACCTGCCAGAGTCCCTTAGCCAGGATCTGCCAGAATATATCAGCCGGTGACCTGCCCCTTGTCCCGGTGTTGCCCCTTGTCCCGGTGTTGCCCCTTGTCCCGGTGCTGCCCCTTATCCCGGTGCTGCCCCTTGTCCCGGTGCTGCCCCTTGTCCCGGTGCTGCCCCTTGTCCCGGTGCTGCCCCTTATCCCGGTGCTGGCCCTTATCCCGGTGCTGGTCTTTATCCCGGTGCTGCCCCTTATCCCGGTGCTGCCCCTTGTCCCGGTGCTGCCCCTTGTCCCGGTGCTGCCCCTTGTCCCGGTGCTGCCCTTTGTCCCGGTGCTGCCCCTTGTCCCGGTGCTGGCCGTTTATTTAGGGGATGTGAGTTTTAGGGTGGTCATTGGGAGGGGAAGACTGAAGCGGGGAGTGACTATGGTGGTGTGGGGACAGCGTCCAGAGCCGGAGCCACCACCGTGGTCAACTGCCCACCCAGACCCTCCCCTGGACTTTGTGCTGGTGCGCCCGGCGTTCGCACCTTGAGGGGGGGGGGCTCTGTAACGGTCCTGACCTGTTTTATGTTGTTTTTTATGTGTTTATGGTCAGGGCATGTGTTTTGGGTGGGCAGTCTATGTTATCTGTTTCTATGTTGGTTTTGGGTTGCCTGGTATGGCTCTTAATTAGAGGCAGGTGGTTTGCGTTTTCCTCTAATTAAGAGTCATATTTAGGTAGGGCGTTCTCACTGTTTGTTTGTGGGTGATTGTCTTCCATGTCTGTGTCGTGTCGATACCATACGGGACTGTTTGGCTGTTCGTTCATTTTGATGTCGTCTGTTTCCTGTCCGTGAGTTTATGTTTAGTTATGTAAGTTTATGTTCAGGTTTCGTCGACGTCGTTTTCTTGTTTTGTAAATTTGAAAGTGTTTTGTGTTTCGTGTTGCCATCGTCGTGTAAATAAAAGGATGGCTTATTTCCCTGAAGCTGCATTTTGGTCTGATGATCCTTCTCTCCTCTCCTCGTCCGAGGATGAGGAGAGCGACAGCCGTTACACATAGACTGCTTACAGGGTAAGGAAACCAATGTGTCATTTAGAAATTTGGGTGAACTGAGTTCGACATGAATTAGCTCTTCTCCTCTGTAATTATATTAAGGATTTCAGCACACATGGACAGGGCAGTGCAGAAGTGAGTTGGAGTTGTTGTGATCAGGATAATACTGGGACTTAATAATAGAATAATGCACTCCTTTGTGGTCCTCTGTGGCTCACTTGGTAGAGCAGAGCGCTTACAAAGCCAGGACTGTGAGTTTGATTCCTGTTGGGACCACCCATTTGAAAATGTATGCACGCATGACTTTAAGACTCATTGGATAAGTGTCTGCTAAATGGCATATATTATAATATTATATACACTGTACAAAAAGTGCTTTATAAACAAATCTAAATAAATAAAGTAATTATTATCACCACCTACATCGTTAGCCAGCTATTCTCAGAGTGCACTCACTGACAATTAGACACAGCAGTGCATTCCACTTACGAAAAGCACAAAATCTGTTAGCGCTTATATTGAAAGAATACAGAACACTGAACACACGTCAAGTTGCAGTCACCCTCTCATTTGCTGTCCTGTTCTTTTATGAATGTGCAGAATTTTAAAAAGGTGTAATTTGCACAGGCGGTGTCTGGACGTGTGGTGTACAAAGGCACTGAAGGGACTGTGGACAGGTGTGTCCCGCTGGGCGCCTGTAAGGAGGTACTGAGGTCAACTGTTAGTCACAATGTAGCCATGATTACACCTATGTTGTCTAAGGGGCCTCGCCTCTCCCCCCATATCGCCTCCTGCTCCTGTTCTCCTGCTCTCAACTGCCCTCTCCTTTTCAGCCAGCGGGGCTGTGATTGTGCCAGTTCTCTCACACTCCTTCACTCTCTTCTTTCATTTTCTCACTTTCTCGTTCCTTCCAGAGCTACAGTTTGTCTGACTGCTAAAGGTATTATTGGGTTTGAAGGAAGGAACTGAGATAAAAGAAAGACAGGGATTGTGAAGGTGAGAGTAAAGTAAGGGTCAGGCTAAATGGAAATGGTTGGAGCTGTCATGACTTCCGCCGAAGTCGGGTCCTCTCCTTGTTTGGGCGGCGTCGCCGGTCTTCTAGCCATCATCGATCCACTTTTCATTTTCCATGTGTTTTGTCTTGTTTTCCCTCACACCTGGTTTCAATTCCCTCAATTACTTGTTGTATATTTAGCCCTCTGTTCCCCCCATGTCTTTGTGTGGGATTGTTTATTGTAAGTGCATGTGCACGTTTTCTCTGGTGCGCAACAGTTTTGTACCCATTTGTTTGTATTGGTTTCCGGTGGTTTTATGAATAAAACTGCTCCGTTGACCCAGTTTTGCTCTCCTGCGCCTGACTTCCCTGCCGCCAGTTACGCACTCCCTTACAGAATCCCACAACCACTAATGGAGTCAGCAGGAGCAGGAGCCCCTGGTATAGGGATGGAGGAGCGATTTGATCACGCGGCGATGCTCCACCATCTTGGCACCGCCATGGACCGCGTTGTCCAAACAATGGACCGCTGGGAGAGACAGGGAGTTCTTCCAGTGCCTGCACCAGTACAACCGGGGTCTCCACTACTCACATCCCATTCTCCTGGTCCCAGTGGGATTCGTCTCGCCCTTCCCCGGGAATACGATGGGACGGATGCACGCTGCCAGGGGTTCCTGTCGCAGCTCGACCTATACCTGGCAAACGTCCACCTGGCTCCTTCGGAATGTGAGAGGGTGTCCGCCCTCGTCTCGTGCCTCTCTGGGAAAGCCCTGGAGTGGGCCAACGCCGTGTGGGGAGAGGGAGATGCGGCGTTGGACCATTTCGAGGAGTTCACCACCCGCCCGAGGGTAGAGCAGCGGGTGAGCGCCTCTTCCATCTGAGGCAGGGGACGAGGAGCGCCCCAGAGTTCGCCCTGGAGTTTCGGACCCTGGCCGCCGGTGCAGGATGGAACGACAGGGCCCGGATCAACCATTATCATTGCAGTTTGCGCGAGGACGTCCGTCGGGGGTTGACCTGCAGAGACACCAACCGCACCTTCAACCAGCTGGTGGACCTGTCCATCCGGCTGGCTACCCGCGGACATTCAGATCGGGATCTGCCGGTTCCATCCCCCCGCATCACCTCTCCGATACCCATGGGGCTGGGAGGTTCCGGAGGCACACCAGAGGAGGTTCCAGCTCGTGCACCATCTGTGGCCGCAGAGGTCACACTGCCGGTCGGTGCTGGGTTGGTTCCTCTGGAGATCGAGGCAGCAGGCAGGGCACTGTGGCGTCACCCCAGGTAAGCCGGCACCATTCTCACCCAGAGCCCTCTGTTGCACATATGTTTTTGTATGTTACATTTTCCTGCATTAGGCGCTCGTCGATTCAGGCGTGCCTGAGAATTGATTAGATAGATTGTTCGCTCATAGTTTAAGGATCCCCATTGTTCCCGTTGCTGTGCCCTTCCCCGTTCACACTTTAGATAGTCGACCATTAGGGTCACGGTTGATTAGGGAGGCCACTGCTCCTCTGGGCATGGTGACGCAGGGGGCTCACAAGAAGAGAATTAGTCTCTTCCTCATTGACTCTCCTGCGTTTCCTGTGGTGCTAGTCCTACCCTGGTTAGCTTGTCATGACCCCACTGTTTCTTGGCAACGGAGGGCTCTCACGGGGTGGTCGTGAGATTGCTCGGGGAGGTGTTTAGGTGTTTCCATTGGTGCTACTACGGTGGAAAGTCCAGACCAGGTCTCCACCGTGCGCATTCCCCCTGAATATGCTGATTTGGCTCTCGCCTTCTCCAAAAAGAAGGCGACTTAATTACCACCCTATCGACGGGGTGATTGTGCGATAAATCTCCTAGTGGACGCTGCAATTCCCAGGAGTCACGTGTATCCCCTCTCACAGGCGGAGACGGCAGCTATAGAAACATGTCTCCGAATCCCTGCATCAGGGGTACATTCGGTCCTCCACTTCACCCGCCTCCTCGAGTTTCTTTTTTGTCAAGAAGAAGGAGGGAGGTCTGCGCCCGTGTATTGACTACCGAGGCCTGAATCAGCTCATGGTGAGGTACAGTTATCATGGTGAGGTACAGTTACAGAAGCTCCGCCCCTGTGCCTTCTTCTCGAAGAAGCTCAGCCCGACGGAGCGAAACTATGACGTGGGGGACCAGGAGCTGTTGGCTGTGGTCAAGGCTCTGAAGGCGTGGAGAGATTGGCTTGAGGGGGCAAAACACCCTTTTCTCATCTGGACTGACCACCGCAATCTGGAATACATCCGGGCAGTGAGGAGACTGAACCCTCGCCAGGCAAGGTGGCCCATGTTTTTCACCCGTTTTGTCTTTTCCCTTTCCTACAGACCAGGTTCCCAAAACATGAATGCAGACGCACTGTCCCGACTGTATGACACAGAGGAGAGGCCCATGGATCCCACTCCCATACTCCCGGCCTCCTGCCTGGTGGCGCCGGTCGTGTGGGAGCTGGACGCGGACATTAAGCAGGCATTGCGTGCAGTGCTCCCCTCCAGTGTCCCGCAGGGCGTCTGCACGTGCCGTTTGCTGTTCATGACCGGTTGATCTACTGGGCCCACATGTCACCCTCCTCTGGGCATCCTGGGATCGGTCGGACGGTGCGCTGTTTGGTTGGGAAGTACTGGTGGCCTACCTTGGCCAAGGACGTGAGGGTTTATGTTTCCTCCTGCTCGGTGTGCGCGCAGTGTAAGGCTCCTAGGCACCTGCCCAGAGGGAAACTGCACTCCTTACCCATTCCACAGCGGCCTTGGTCGCACCTGTCGGTGGATTTTCTTACCGACCCCCCCCCCTCACAGGGAAACACCACGATTGTTGGTTGTTGTGGATCGGTTCTCTAAGTCCTGCCGTCTCCTCCCTCTGCCCGGTCTCCCTACGGCCCTACAGACTGTGGAGGCCTTGTTAAGGCACGTCTTCCGGCACTACCGGGTGCCTGAGGATATAGTGTCTGATCAAGGTCCCCAGTTCACTTCGAAGGTCTGGAAGGCGTTCATGGAACATCTGGCGGTCTCGATCAGCCTTACCTCTGGGTTTCATCCCGAGAGGTCCCGGCAGGTTTCTGTGGTCGTATTGCCAGGGTCGGCCGGGGGAGTGGGCAGCGTTCGTGCCCTGGGCCGAGATGGCTCAGAACTCACTCCGCCACTCCTCCACTAACCTCTCCCCCTTCCAGTGCGTACTGGGGTACCAGGCGATTCTGGCGCCTTGGCATCAGAGTCAGACCGAGGCTCCTGCGGTGGACGACTGGTTCAGGCGCGCGGAGGAGACATGGGACGCCGCCGTTAGTGAGTGCATGGTATTGTTGTTTCTGGGTCAGTAACATATTTTGAGGGGTGCCTTGTTAGAGGCTATATTTGTTGCACCCATTACTGAGAGTGCTATAACAATTTAACTTGTGGTAATATTGCCCTATCAATTTAAAATGTAGGGGACAGATTGGAGTAGCAGAAAGTCTTAAAACTATGCTTGAGCATTTTGCTATGTCCTTTTGGTCTGTGTTACACTGAAGTCCCTGCGAGTTTGGAATCCTTTTAAGGCCTCTAGAAGTGGTAGTGATATAAAATACCAACTATTTATTGATATGCTGTAATGTGTTACCTAGCAGTCAACCTGCTTGAACCAATTCCATAACAGTAATTTAATTACAGTGAATACAAACCTCAATCCCCTCAATGAATTTCAATAACTTTTTTACAGTATAATACAGTCAATTATATGGTAGTGTACTGTGTCATTACACAGTACTTGTTTTGATATTGTATTTAGATAACTGCAGGTGTACTCCAATATGAACTACAGTAACTTACTTGCCTTTAAGCTGCCTGTAAATTACTGTCAAATTCATGGCAATCCCTAACAGTGTGCCAATAGCATAGTAATACAAAAAAGACACTGGTTAGGCTGTTAGAGCTAAATGGTCGCTGCTGAGGTACTAGTTATACTAGGTTATACAAGGTCACAAGAGCTAATAAGAGATGATGTACTGTACTGGCAAATGAGATACAGGTACAGTACTGATTAGGAATAATTACTGTAAGAGTCTCACCCTCTAGTCTGCCTGAGATCCTGAAGCAGATGCAGCTACCCCAGGTACACTTCGATTAATCACTGAAGCGAGACAATTAGCTATATTTCACCTCTGAAATGAGCTGATCAATAATGCAGCATGTTATTAAATTGTGTCTAAATGCCCTTCATCCGGAGGGCTGTCACTATAAATTGTCAAAATTAATAAGAAATTGCTTACCCTCTGTAAGAAGATTGGTTGGAGTGTGTGCATGTACAGTATGCATGTGTGTGTGTGTGTGTGTGTGCCTTCGTGCATGTGTGTGTGGACGTGTTTAACTATACTTGTGGGGACAAGAATAATAAACAAACAACATTTTGACCAACTGGGAACATTGTGTTAGTCCCTACAAGGTCAAATGCTATTTCTAGGGGTTTAGGGTTAAGGTTAGAATTAGTGCTAGGGTTAGAGTAAGTTTAGGGTTAAGGTTAGGTTTTGGGGTGAAAGTTAGGATAAGGGTTAGACTAAGGTTAGGGGTTAGGGAAGATAGGATTTTGAATGAGACTGAATTTTGTGTCCCCACAAGGTTAGTTGTAAAAGACTGTGTGTGTGTGTGTGTGTGTGCACATGTCTCGGGTAATACATACACTTAGAGTATCTGCATCTTCAAATCTGAACCTGTGTCTCAGCCAGCCCAACCGTCTAAGAGAGGTCAACCAATCAGGAGCAGCAGATAAATAAATCAAATAGGGAAAAAGTGGAGGCGAGAGGAGGGAGCAGAAGAGAGAGCGAAAGGAAAAAGGATGAAGCAGGGCATTCACATTCACACTGCAGCTAAATTTTCAATTATCTTACTTATTACATTTTAATTTAATATGTTATTTTCCTGTTCCCTCCACTCTCTTATTGTATCTCTGAGCTGATGGCCAGAGTGAGGGGAGGAGAGAAGTGAGATAATGAGAAAGAGATGTTAAATGAAGAGAGGGGGTTCCATCCTGTCTTTATGAGACTAATGGAATATTCTCCACAAGTGTCTGCTAAAGAGAAAAGAACAAGGAAAGAAAGAGAAGGGGGGGGTTAGAGGGGTTATCGGGATTCCATATATTTCTTGATTTTGACAATTTCTTAGTCGTTTTCTTTGCTCTGAAGTCTAGAATTAAAGCATTGGGTATTTTGGAAATGCATTGCAATCGATCTAAAGGTTGGGTAGACTGGTCAGTTTGCTTGTTACTGAAGTGCTCCGTCTTCCGTCTAGCTATCCTCTCCCAATAAATGAATGACATCCGCAAGGCTGTCTTTTTCATTGTTTCCTCTCCTTGGCTAGGGAGCCAAGCAGCTTGCCTTTATTTTAAGTTTGAACTATTGCACCTAAGGATGTCCACTCTCACTTGCAAATACCAAAGCTAGTTTGACCTATGCACTAACATGGCTTTTCAGCATAAGGAGCTTGACTACTGCTAGATTACTGTAGCTTTATTGATATACTGTACTTCAAAAACAGATGTACTCACATTGGATGGGTTGATTAGGATTCAAACCTTCTCTCAAACAGCCTAACACCTACTTTTAGAATAGTTTTTCCCCATTAATGAGGTTGATAATGTAAACATCATCCCATTCGACTCATTTAAACATTATGGTGAGATTTTCCCAGACACAGATTAAGCCTAGTCCTGGACTAAAAAGCAAGATCAATGGACAATATCCAGTCAAATTATTTATTGTCCAGGACTAGGTTTCATCTGTGTCTGCGAAAACGCTCCTTAACCCTACATTTGGCCTAACCTACTACAAAAACCTACTCGGATGGGAAATGGACAAGGTAGTTGACAGTTTTTGAACATATTTTGAAGCTATACATGGTTTATGCTCCTGTTATAAACAATGGAGCAATACAACCTTATATTTTGGGTTATGATAAGGTAAGACAGTTACGCTATGCTCTTGAGACATTTATAAGTTATAGGTTTTCAAGCAGTGGTGGCACCACAGGTTCAAAAGTGGTGTGGCAAAATGTGTACATGTCTTATTTGGGGCCTGGAGTTTTTCCTGATCTTATGACCTGGTCAGATAAAGCTCTGGGTCCTATTCGAAAGCTATGTCAAGGTCCAACGCTAACTATTTTTCTCACGGTCCCGGATATGGTGTAGTTTTTAATGGATTAGGGTCATTCAGGGCCTATAGGTTGGCATTAGGGATGCACGTTAAAATGGAGAACATATCGGAATCGGAAGCTATTAGCTAAAAATGCCGACATCGGTATCGGCTGATGTCTAGTTTAACACCCCGATGTGCAAAACCGATGTCAAAGCTGACGTGCATACCTATATTACGTACACTACCGTTCAAAACTTCGGGGTCACTTAGAAATGTCCTTGTTTTTGAAAGAAAAGGACATTTTTTGTCCATTAAAATAACATCAAATTGTTCAGAAATACAGTATAGACATTGTTAAGGTTGTAAATGACTATTGTAGCTGTAAACGTCACCTTTTTTTAAATTATTGAATATCTACATAGGCGTACAGAGGCCCATTATCAGCAACCATCACTCCTGTGTTCCAATTGCACATTGTGTTAGCTAATCCAAGTTTATCATTTTAAAAGGCTAATTGATCATTAGAAAACCTTTTTGCTATTATGTTAGCACAGCTGAAAACTTTTGTTCTGATTAAAGACGCAATAAAACTGGCCTTCTATAGACTAGTTGAGTATCTAGAGCATCAGCATTTGTGGGTTCGATTACAGGCTCAAAATGGCCAGAAACAAATAGCTTTCTTCTGAAACTCGTTAGTCTATTCTTGTTCTGAGAATTGAAGGCTATTCCATGTGAGAAATTGCCAAGAAACTGCACACAGCGTGCAACGCTGTGTACTACTCCCTTCACAGAACAGTGCAAACTGGCTCTAACCAGAATAGAAAGAGTGGGAGGCCCCGGTGCACAACTGAGCAAAAGGACAAGTACATTAGAGTGTTTAGTTTGAGAAACAGACGCCTCACAAGTCCTCAACTGGCAGCTTCATTAAATAGTAACCGCAAAACACCAGTCTCAACGTCAACAGTGAAGAGGCGACTCAGGAATGCTGTTGCAAAGAGTTGCAAAGAAAAAGCCATATCTCAGACTGGCCAATAAAAATAAAAGATTAAGATGGGAAAAAGAACACAGAAATTGGACAGAGGACATCTGCCTAGAAAGCCAACATCCCAGAGCCACCTCTTCACTGTTGACGTTGAGACTGGTGTTTGCAGGTACTATTTAATGAAGCTGCCAGTTGAGGGCTTGATGGGTGCTTATTGGGGTTAAGTGGAGCTATTAGTGTTAATTGCTTTGCTCAAGGGCACATCGTCCGATTCTTCACTTTGGGGGTATCTGTTCTTTACTTGACTATTTATATTTTTGGCAACTTTTACTTCACTACATTCTGAAAGAAAATAATGAACTTTTTACTCCATACATTTTCCCTGACACCCAAAGGTACTTGTTACATTTGGACAGTAAAATTGTCAAATTCCCACACTTATCAAGACAACATCCCTGGTCATCCCTACTGCATCTGATCTGGCAGACTCACTAAACACAAATGCTGTCACGATCGTCAAAGGGACTGAGAGAGGACCAAGGCGCAGCGCGTGGAAAGTACATCTTCTCTTTATTAGAAGAAGGAAAAACAAAAACAAACCAACAAAACAGACGACCGTGAAGCTATACAAACATAAGTGCTGACACAAAACACTTCGACATAGACAATTACCCACAAATGCATGATGCCTATGGCTGCCTTAAATATGGCTCCCAATCAGAGACAAATGAAAGACATCTGTCTCTGATTGAGACCCACTCAGGCAACCATAGACATACCTAGAAACATACACCCAACCATAGACACAGCTAGACTTCTATACTAAACATAAACCCAACTACTCTAATAAATCCCCTAAACCTTACAGCCACCCTAGACACTACAAAAAACAAATACATTCCCCATGTCACACCCTGACCTAACTAAAATAATTAAGAAAACAAAGAATACTAAGGCCAGGGCATGACAAATGCTTTGTTTTTAAATTATGTCTGAGTGTTGGAGTGTGCCCCTGGCTATCCATAAAAAAATGACAATAATAACTGTGCCATCTGGTTTGCTTAATATAAGAAATTTACAATGATTTCTACTTTTACTTTTGATACTTAAGTATTTTTAAAACCAAATACTTCTAGATTTTAACTCAAGTAGTATTTTACTGGGTGGCTTTTACTTGAGTCATTTTCAAGTTTACTTTTGAAAATCATTTTCACTATTTTTAATTGTACCTAAGTATGACAATTTAGTACTTTTTCCACAACTGGATGGGTGCTTCTTTTTGCTCAGGACATCTTGTGTGCATTGTGGGAAAGTATCAACTTCTATTCTGCTCGAGTGCTCGGAAATATGTCATTCGCAGGAGCATAGTGGTGCTTGAATGAACGGCCAGTCATATTTCTCAAATACAAATAGCTCAACTTTTCTGCATGTAGTCTTCAATGGTTTTCAATGGTAGACTGCGACTGTGCAGGTAAATGTTCTACTAAGAATTGACCCGGTCGTTGCTGCTGCTTTCTTTGAAAGTGAAGAGAATATACAGTACTCGGCAAATGTGGCCCCCCCACATGTTTTCCGGTGGCTCTGATTTAAATGGTCAATCTGTGATTGCTTCATATTTAAAAACAATTTTTACTTTAGAATTATTTACACACACCCATTGATTCTTCAAGAATATACATTCTATAGTAAATGCCTCATGAACGTATTAGACCAATTGTCATCCCCCATCAGAACCCCAAGCATTTACTTGTTCAACTCAATTTTTGGTAAACTATTTTATTTTAAACAAACACTGTTTAAGCCTCTGAATATGGTTAAAATGTTAATTGTGTATCCATCGCTCTATCTATGAATTTGAGAGTGGTTACATTCAACCATACATATAGATTTGTGTGTATTAGGTAGTTGTTGGGGAAAAGTTAGATTACTTGTTAGATATTACAGCACTGTCGGAATTAGAAGCACAAGCATTTCGCTACCCTCGCATTAACACCTGCTAACCATGTGTATCTGACCAATAAAATTTTATTTGATATGTTTCAACCAGAATATATTGAAAAGGATTTGAAACAAAGAGTGGTATTTAGCTTGAAGCTCAGCTACAGTCGATGCTAACACCAATAGGGCAGATGACAAATATGGTGGCTAGCGAAGTAATTTTTCCTGCAAGCCACCTAGCTAGCTGGCTAATTTTAGTTTATCAACTGAAACCCATACTGCATATTGCTGGCTAGCACACTATTGTGTTAAAAATATTTACATTTGCTAACGTAGGTAGCTAGTTAGTCTACCTAGCTAAGTTAGCTAAACAACTACAGTTAGCCAAATATATGACAAAAATTTGAAAAGGTTATAGAATCGGAGATCTATTGTATCTCAATTCTCTCAATTCTCTTTTTAATCATAGATATGGCTACTAAACAAAAAGCTATAATGTTACTACCAGCCACCTAAACATAGGCTTACCATAAAACATTTGCACATGACTGGAGTTGGCTAGTTTCTTATCCTGGCACCTGCTAACTTGTTACTATGTGCCAGAACTCCCGTTTATAACTTATTAGAAAATGTGTAACATCAGCAACTCGGGAACGATCAAGTATAATATGTACTGAAAAATATATATAAATGCAACAATTTCAAAGATTTTACTAAGTTACAGTTTATTTAAGGAAAAGTCATTTGAAATAAATAAATTAGGTCCTAATCTATGAATATCATATGACTGGGAATACAGATTGGTATCATCTGTTGGTTACAGAAACCTAAAAAAAATATATCCACCAATCAATATCTGGTGTGAACACCACGTGTCGCGCTGCATGAGGCAAATCTCCTTCGCATGGAGTTGATAAGGCTGTTGATTGTAGCCTGTGGAATGTTGACCCACTCCTTTTCAATGGCTGTGCAAAGTTGCTGGATATTGACGGGAACTGGAACACGCTGTCATACACGTCAATCCAGAGCATTCCAAACATGCTCAATGGGTGACGTCTGGTAAGTATGCAGGCCATAGACATTTTCAGCTTCCAGGAAATGTGTACAGATCCTTGCAGCATGGGGCCATGCATTATAATGCTGAAACATGAGATTATGGCGGCAGATGAATGGCACGACAATGGGCCTCGGGATCTTGCCATTGTGCATTCAAATTGACATTGATTAAATGCAATGGTGTTCGTTGTTCGTAATTTATGCCTGCCACCACCATGGGGCACTCTTCTCACAACCTTGGCATCAGCAAATCGCTCGCCCACACGACGCCTTACAAGTGGTCTGCGTTGTGAGGCCGGTTGGACATACAGCCAAATTCTCTAAAATGGCACTGGAGGTGGGTTACGATAGATCAGGTAACAGCTCTGTTGGACATTCCTGCAGTCGTCATGCCAATTGCAAGCTCCTTCAAAACTTGAGACATCTGTGGCATTGTGTTGTTTGACAAAACTGCACATTTTAGAACTGCTTTTTATTGTCCCCAGCACAAGGTGCACCTGTGTAATGATAATGCTGTTCAATCAGCGTCCCGATATGCCACATCTGTTAGGTAGATGGATTATCTTGATAAATGAGAAATGCTCATTAACAGGGATGTAAACAAATTTGTACACAACATTTTTGAGAAATACATTTTTGTGAGTATGGAACATTTCTGGGATATTTTATTTCAGTTCATCAAACATGGGACCAACACTTTACATGTTGTGTTTATATTTTTGTTCAGTGTATTATACAAATAAAGCGAATATTCAACATAGAAATGTTACCAAAAATGATTTACAGAAACCTGTTAGAAATGACAGTCATCCACGATTCACCAAATTATATTTTAAAATAGGAAGCAATGTACTTTAATAGGTTCTATTTTCAGTCTCCTCCATTTCCACTAACTGAAGTTAACTGTAAGTATTTTTTCCCTAATACTAGTGTAAAAGTAACAGCTGTAGAGAATGACTTGTGTGAAGGCCAAATTGCAATTAAAGCCTTTAGACCATGGCTGGATGGCATACCAGTTGAGGTAACTGAAACCTTTTTTGATCTACTCAAAGATCCACTATTAGCATATTTTAACCACTCCTAAAAATTGTACTTTTAGGTACTCAGCAAGAAGGTCTGATTTCACTATTACTGAAACAGGACCCAATCTGTCTAAAAAAACTGGTCCTTTTAAACTTCAGTGTTGTGATGCAAAAATATTGGCAAAATGTATAGCACATAGAATTAAAAAGGTGCTGTCGGAAATTATTCATCCTGACCAGACATGTTTTTTAAATGGATGATACATTGAAGATAATATTTGTTCTTGTATTTATTATGGATCCCCATAAGCTGCTGCCAATTTCAAAAACATTACAATACATTCAGACTGCAAGTCACTGTAGTAGCAAACCACTGGCAGCATCGGGGTAAATCTGAATGTGAAAGATAACTAATTTTCACGCTTGTTTGTAATTAGCACTGCCAGACAGAACACCACACAGGCATGATGAGAAACATTCGTGAAAAACAAACATGTTGGAAAGAAATTGCCTAGAGAAATTCTGAGATTACTGTGTGTTTGTCGTTTGAAGTAAACAACGCCATCACCCAAGTTTGTGGGCATGTCCCATCTACCTGGCAGGTCGTTATCTACATTCACTATGAATGCTGGACTTGTTTATGACAAAAACACAATGTTGTTAATATAGTAATGACTATATGACGTGGCAGAGCCAGGGTGAAATTCCCCTTTAAGATTCTGCTAATGTCTCCAGTCATGGAGAGTAAAGTGTGGTAGAATTGCATCAAATGTGTTTATAAAATGATATTTTGGGGGGGGGAACCCCAGGTACAGGAATTTTTTCTGAGCTACGAATGTGTTCAAAGAAAAGAGAAGAAACACATTACTTAATTTTTTTAGAACAGTGAGCCAGTTATATTATTAGCCAAACGTATGACTATCCAATCTACTCATCACATTAGGAATAGTACGCTGACTTACATTAGTCTGCAAATGCGATGATAGATGCATTTAAAGCTTTATCATAAAGGTGAATGTTTTCACGAAAAATATAGCTTCCCCAAACATAAAACCCACATGCCACCTATGTATTCCACCTCCAACGACACTCTCTATCGTGCTCAAATGTGTTTCTCTTTTTATCCCCCTCTACTCTCTTCATCTCCCCTTGTCCATGCTCTCTGGCCAGGCTGAGCGATGGGTGCTTTTCTGGAGACATTCAGCCAAGCAAAATGATTCCACACTAACTGACAACAAGGGGAGCCACTGTGTGTACGTGTGTGCACGTATGCTCATGCTCATTTGTGTGTGTATGCACCGGCTTGTGTGTGTGCATGTCCATGTGTGTGCATGCTCCAGGTGCGTGTATGCTAGAGTGTGTGTGTATTTACGACGTACATCGGCCTATTTGTGAGATGGGTTTCTATCAGCCGCGAGAGAGAAAGAAATAGCATCTTTATCTCTTCATTAGCCTCCTCCCACCTCCTGCCTGTCTGATCCTCTTCATTGCTGGCTGCCTCCCAAGAGCATCTCCTGTTTATTTAAGTGTAAAGGAAATCAAGTCCAGTCGCTCTATAGGGATTGGGGAAGAGAGAAACAGACAGGCCTATGGCTCAGGGTTGATCCCACTGGAAGAGGACAAGGACGGGCCAGCTGAATGGTGTCAGAACAGAAGATAGTTACAAGATTGTTATAATACTGTTATTGTATCAAATGATTGTTTTATGCAACAGAAATAAGGGTTTTTAGAACACTTATCTGTGTGTGTGGACTGAAAGTGTGCCTCTGGGAGATTTAATGATGCTTTGGGTGATAAACCTAACAAGACCGCATTCCATACCATGAGGTGTTTATGTTCTATAAGGTACCAGGGAGAGATGGCTCGGGGCCAGACCCTGGTTTCTACACAATTAGAACAGTCTTTACAGCAGATACTGTCTGATGTGAATTATTATTAACCTTGTGACCCATTCTATACATCTGTTGTTTGTCATGAACATCCAGGAGGATGGACTTTGCTATAAAATGCTGTGGCTCAAATCGGCTCGTTGGGCTCTCAACGAATCACCTACATTTAAAGAAATGTAAAAGTCTCTCATTTTGATTACAATAATTCTACGACATTTGCTTTTCTCCAGAAACTCCTGAGCGCCCGTGCTGCTGTATAAAACTATGACTCTTATTCTGTGTCAGACACTCTGAGGAGAAGGGGCTAGAGAGTGGAGATGGAGGCTGTTCCTTCTCTCGCTCTTTCTCTCTCTCCCATTTCATAAAGCTCCTCACGAACAGCGCTGACGTTGCTTACAAAGGCAGTTGGTAGTAGTGTAGTAGTGTAGTGAGTGTTGCAACTGAGGACAGATGATTTTACGCGCTATGCGCTTCAGCACTCGGCTGTCCCGTTCTGTGAGCTTGTGTGGCTTACCACTTTGCAGCTGAGCCATTCTCGCTCCTAGAAGTTTCCACTTCACAATAACAACACTTACAGTTGACTGGAGAAGGTCTAGCAGGGCGGAAATTTGACCAACTGACTTCTTGGAAAGGTGGCATCCTATGACGTTGCCACGTTGATAGTCACAGAGCTCTTCAGTAAGGTCATTAAACAATGTTTGTCAATGGAGATTGCATGGCTGTGTGCTGTCAGCAACAGGTGTGGCTGAAATAGCCGAATCGACTAATTTGAAGGTGTGTCCACATACGTTTGTATATATAGTGTATGTCTCCCTTTTTCACATTCTACTCAACTTCTGCTTTTTCTTCAGAATAAAATGCAAATGAGAGCCGAGCTGATTATTATATAAACGGATGTTGCCTAGGGGGCTACACACTTTGGCTTTATTTATTTATTTCATCATATTTTCCTCCGCTTTCTATAAAACAAAGACTTTAATCAGTCCAGCACTTTGGTCTTATAAAGACATAAGGGACAGTTTGTGTGTGTGAGAGAGTGACTATATGGGTACGAAGGGAAGGGAAATGGGTGCATGTCTGTGTGTGCATGCTGGTGTGAAAGAGATGTGAGGGAGAGGCAGAGCGACCTGTGAGCTTCGTCAATCAATTTACCCTTATTAGTGTCATGTTAACTTCTTGTGAATCCAACCACGGTGTCAGATTTAAAAAATGCTTTACGGCGAAAGCATACCTTACGATTATTTGAGAACATAGCCCACTAGAAAATCAGTACAAACAGTAACCAGCAGAACAGTTACACAAGTCAGAAATAGAGATAAAATTAACCCCTTACCTTTGATGATCTTCATATGGTTGCACTCAACAGACATTCATTTACTCAATAAATGTTCCTTTTGTTCGATAAAGTCTCTTTATATCCAAAAAACTCTGTTTTGTTCGCGCGTTTTCTTCAGTAATCCACAGGCTCAAACGCAGTCAAAACAGGAAGACAAAAAATTCAAATTGTATCCGTAAAGTTCATAGAAACATGTCAAACGATGTCTATATTCAATCATCAGGTTGTTTTTAGCCTAAATAATCGATAATATTTCAACCGGACAATAACGTTGTCAATTTAAAAGGTAAACAAGAAACGCACTCTCTCCGTCTCGCGCATGAAAAAGCTCTGTGACACTTTAGGATCCACTCATTCAGACTGATCTTACTTCCTCATTTTTCAGGATACAAGCCTGAAACAATTTCTAAAGACTGTTGACATCTAGTGGTAGGCATAGAAACTGCAATTTGAGTCCTAAGTCAATGGATACTGTAATGGCATTGAATAGAAAACTACACAACCCCCCAAAAAATGACTTCCTGAATGGATTTAGTCAGGTTTTCGCATGCCAAATCAGTTCTGTTATACTCACAGACACTATTTTAAGTTTTGGAAACTTTAGAGTGTTTTCTATCCAAATGTACCAGTTATTTGCATATCATATCTTCTGGGCCCGAGAAGCAGGCAGTTTAATTTGGGCATGCATTTCATCCAAAGTTCCAAATGCTGCCCCCTACCCTAGAGAAGTTAAGCTTTAGCTCCGCCCATCTCTTTAAGGAGCGTTCAGAGTGCACAATGGACTCTCTGGCCGAGGAGTAGGGTTGATCTGAGCGTTCTGTTCTAACGACAGCAGTCCAGCACCAAAGCTAACTGGCTAATGTTGACAAGCTTGCTAACTGCTCATAAATGAGAGAACAGCTCACTCTGACCATTTACTCCCCCTAGCAGAGCTGGATAGGCTGTTTTTATGTTATTCAGATCAGTGGCGACTAAAACTGTGCTGCTGGCAACAATTTAGTTGTACTTTTTTGCCAAAGTTTACTGACACCTGACATATTCACCGGTGTCAACAATGGTGGCCATTTAAATGATTGTTCAGCAGTCTTATGGCTTGGGGGTAGAAGCTGTTTTGGACCTAGACTTGGCACTCCGGTACTGCTTGCCATGCGGTAGCAGAGAGAACAGTCTATGATTTGGGTGACTGGAGTTTTGATCATTTTTTGGGCCTTCCTCTGACACCGCCTAGTACAGTTGAAGTCGAAGTTTACATACACTTAGGTTGGAGTCATTAAAACAAATTTTTCAACCACTCCACAAATTTCTTGTTAACAACTATAGTTTTGGCAAGTCGGTTACGACATCTACGTTGTGCATGACACAAGTAATTTTCCAACAATTGTTTACAGACAGATTGTTTCACTTAATAATTCACTGTATCATAATTCCAGTGTGTCAGAAGTTTACAGACACTAAGTTGACTGTGCCTTTAATAAACAGCTTGGAAAATATTTTCTTGAAATCATGGTAAAATCGAAATATATCAGCCAAGACCTCAGAAAAATATTTGTAGACCTCAACAAGTCTGGTTCATCCTTGGAAGCAATTTCCAAATGCCTGAAGTTACCACGTCCATCTGTACAAACAATAGTACGCAAGTATAAACATCATTGGACCACGCAGCCGTCATACCGATCAGAACGAGTCTCCTTCCTATCGCCTAGAGATGAACGTACTTTGGTGCGAAAAGTGCACATCAATCCCAGAACAACAGCAAAGGACCTTTTGAAGATGCTGGAGGAAACAGGTGCAACAGTATCGATATTCACAGTAAAACAAGTCCTATATCGATATAACCTGAAAGACCGCTCAGCAAGGAAGAAGCCACTGCTCCAAAACCTCCATAAAAAGCCAGACTACGGTTTGCAACTGCACATGGGGACAAATATCATACTTTTTTGAGATCTGATTAAACAAAAATTGAGCTGTTAGGCCATAATGACCATAATGACCATTGTTATGTTTGGAGGAAAAAGGGGGCGGCTTGCAAGCCAAATAACACCATCCGAACCATGAAGAACGGGGCTGGCAGCATCATGTTGTGGGGGTGCTTTGCTGCAGTAGGGACTGGTGCACTTCTCAAATTAAATGGCGTCATGAGGGAGGACAATTTGGTGGATATATTGAAGAAACATCTCAAGACATCAGTCAGGAAGTTAAAGCTTGTTTGCAAATGGGTCTTCCAAATGGACAATGACCCCAAGCATACTTCCAAAATTGTGGCAAAAGGGCTTAAGTACAACAAAGTCAAGGTATTGGAGTGGCCATCACAAAGCCCTGACCTCAATCCCATAAACAATTTGTGTGCAGAACTGAAAAAGCGTGTGTGAGCAAGGAGGCCTACAAACCTGACCCAGTTACATCAGCTCTGTCATTGCGCACCAGCTGTTATTGACAAATAGACACACACCCCCACCCCTTGTCTTAACAGACATGTCATGCCGATGCACGGAAAACACAGCCAGCTCTATATTATCCGTGTCTTCGTTCAGCAACGACTCATAAGATATTACGTTTTTTATGTCCCGTTGGAAGGATAGTCTTAATCGTAGATCATCCAGTTTATTTTCCAATGATTGCACGTTGGCCAATAGTGTGGATGGTAGTGTCGGTTACCCGCTCGACAACAAATTCTCACAAGGCACCCCGACCTCCGCCCCCCCCTGCAAGTTCCCAGACATTTCTGAGGGGAATGGCCCTAGCCCTCTCCCTCCAATCCAACAGGTCCCAGACGTGCTCAATGGGATTGAGATCCGAGCTCTTCGCTGGCCATGGCAGAACACTGACATTCCTGTCTTGCAGGAAATCACGCACAGAACGAGCAGTATGGCTGGTGGCATTGTCATGCTGGAGGGTCATGTAAGGATGAGCATGCAGGAAGGGTACCACATTAGGGAGGAGGATGTCTTCCCTGTAACGCACAGAGTTAAGATTGCCTGCAATGACAACAAGCTCAGTCCGATTTCTGGTGAGGATTTGTGACACACCGCCCCAGACCATGACCCTCTACATGCAAATCGATCCCGCTCCAGAGTACAGGCCTCGGTGTAACACTCAGCCGACCATCACCCTTGGTGAGACAAAACCGCAACTCGTCAGTGAAGAACACTTCTTGCCAGTCCTGTCTGGTCCAGCGACGGTGGGTTTGTGCCCATGGGCGATATTCCTTCTGGTGAGGATCTGCCTTACAACAGGGCTATAGGCCCTCAGTCCAGCCTCTCTCAGACTATTGAGGACAGTCTGAGAACTGATGGAGGGATTGTGTGTTCCTGGTGTAACTCGGGCAGTTGTTGTTGCCATCCTGTACCTGTCCCGCAGGTGTGATGTTCGGATGTACCGATCCTTTGTAGGTGTTGTTGTTAATCGTGGTCTGCCACTGCGAGGACAATTAGCTGTCTGTCCTGTCTCCCTATTGCTCTGTCTTAGGCGTCTCACAGTACGACATTGCAATTTATTGCCCTGGTCACATTTGCAGTCCTCATGCCTCCTTGCAGCATGCCTAAGACACGTTCACGCAGATGAACAGGGATCCTGGGCATCTTTATTTTTGGTGTTTTTCAGAGTCTGTAGAAAGGCCTCTTTAGTGTCCTAAGTTTTCATAACTGTGCCCTTAATTGCCTACCGTCTGTAAGCTGTTAGTGTCTTAACCTGTTGAGGATGGGGGCGCTGTTGTGACTATTTATGCTAATCGTGTAATTTTTGAAACGGCTTCCCACAAAATCCTTGATCGTACAATATGCATATTATTATTATTGGATAGAAAACAGTCTATAGTTTCTATAGGAGTTGAAATTTTGTCTCTAAGTGGAACAGAGCCCATTCTACAGCAATTTCCCTGACATGGAGTCAGATTTCAGAAATTTTGGCCACTGTTCTGGAGTCAGTTAAAAGGGCACTGTTATTGCTATGACTATACGGACACTGCTTACGTCTTCCCCTGGATGCCTTTACGTGATGACGATTTGAATGGGGTCGATTGCGCGTTCACAGGCACTACAAATTAAAAAACCCTGTAGGTAGGAGCTCCTTTGCAGCTGCGTAATGCGCGTGGAGGACATCGACCTGCTATTTTTCCAAGCGTTAGTTTAGCCTGTTATATTTTTCCGGTCATGTTTTTACTCGTTATAGGAGTTAAAAACATCATAAGGTAGTTAATTTAAAGCGTTTTATAGAAATTTATATCCGTTTAGTGCGATTTTGGGACATTTATTTCTTTAACGCTGTGAATAGCTGGGCACGCTTCCAGTTCATCCCGAACGCAGTTGGCATTTCCACATGGCAAGAGGACAGCTTTCCACCAAAAGACGATTACTCCCAAGAAAGGATCCTTTGCCCAAGATACTGATGGAAGAACAGCTCAAAGTAGGACATTTTTATTATGATAAATCGTGTTTCTGTCGAAAAATGTTAGTGGCTTAGGACGCCATGTTTTTTGACGTAGCTTCGCTTGGCGCAAACTGTATTGAAAAGTAAGGATAAATTAAAAAATGTAATTCCGCGATTGTATTAAGAATTAAATTGTCTATCAATCCCTGTCCACCCTATATTTTTTAGTCACGTTTATGAGTATTTATGTATAAGAGTAGATCACTGTCTAAGTGGCGCAAGGACATTTTCTGACCAGCTGAGCTACATTTCACATTGTCTAACCATGATTTTGGTGGCTAAATATAAACATTTTCGATCAAACTCTATATGGATTGTGTAATATGATGTTACAGGAGTGTTATCTGAAGAATTCTGAGAAGGTTAGTGAAAAAATTAATATATTTTGGCGATGTTGACTTTTATCGCTCACTTTGGCTAGAATCAATGCTGGGCTGCTATGTGCTATGTGCTATGCTAATATAACGATTTATTGTGTTTTCGCTGTAAGACACTTAGAAAATCTGAAATATTGTCTGTATTCACAGGATCTGTGTCTTTCGATTCGTGTATGCTGTGTATTTTTACGAAATGTTTGATGATTAGTAAGTAGGTAAACACGTTGCTCTAAGTAGTTTTTCTATTCCATTTGTGACGGTGGGTGCAATTGTAACCTATGCCATCTACCTGAAATATGCACTTTTTTCTAACAAAAACTATCCTATACCATGAATATGTTATCAGACTCATCTGAAGAGTTTTTTTCTTGGTTAGTGGCTATCAATATCTTAGTTTAGCCGAATTGGTGATAGCACCTGAAGTAGTAAGAAACTGATGGAGTTAGAAAAGTGGTGTATTTTGCTAACGTGTTTAGCTAATAGATTTACATATTTTGTCTTCCCTGTAAAACATTTTAAAAATCTGAAATGGTGGCTTTATTCACAAGATCTGTGTCTTTCGATTGCTGTAGGCTGTCTATTTTTCTGAAGTGTTTTAGGATGATTCTTTTGGTAATTGACGTCGGTCTCAGTAATTATTCCGGCTGCTTCCAACGCTATTTCAGATTGCAGCTGCAATGTAGAACTGTGATTTCTACCTGAAATATGCACTTTTTTACTAGACATATAGTGTGCGTTGCAGCCAGACCAGTGCCTGCAAAAGTGGCGCGCAAACACTATGACATTTTTCCACATAAATACATAATAACATCATAAATAGTTCCTACTTTTGGACGAGCTTCCATCAGTATCTTGGGCAATGTGTCTTTTCTTCAAAAGAATAGTTGCTTTGTTGTAAAACGTCCTCTTCAGCTTTGGAAATAGCTGCTAACATTAGCTATGTCGCACACACATGTCCAAATCCTCAAACTAGATACAAAGGAAATTCAGAAAAATAGCACTATACTCGCATAAACTGATATAAATCGGTTTCAAATAACATCGTTATGATGTTTCTAACACCTATATTTAATTAAATTACAGACGGATACATCTCTGGTCGATAACTGAGCGTTCCAAAATTTCATCCTGACTTCTTGCCCTGCGCCATGACGAACTAGACAAAGAAAGGTACTCTCGTTCCATCCGGCTTTATAACCTCGGACAGCTACGCAGACACACCATTCCACTTCTCATTGGTTACTGACATCCAGGGGAAGGCGGGTGCAGTTCAATTCCAGCCATAGGATATACACAGGCTTTAAAACTGAACCCAGATCAGAGGATAATTCTCAGACCTTCGCAAGTCATGTCAGGATTTTTGCTGTAGAGGGCGTTCTGGGTCACCCACAGACATAATTAAAACGGTTTTAGAAACTAGGCAGTGTTTTCTATCCAATATTAGTAAGGATATGCATATTGTACGATCAAGAATTGAGAAATAGGCCGTTTAATTTGGAGACCAAAATATGCTAATGCGGAACAGCACCCCCTATAGTTGCAAGAAGTTACAACATCTTTGGGATAGGCATGCCGCTAACGCCCCATCTCGACAACATCCGGTGAAATTGCATGGCGCGAAATTCAAAATACAAAATTCGTAATATTAAACATTCGTGAAAATACAAGTGTCTTACATCGTTTAAAAGCGTATCTTATTGTTAATCCAGACACTTTGTCAGATTTCATAAAGGCTTTACGGCAAAAGCACACCATGCGATTATCTGAGGACAGCGCCCCGCATACAAAAGCATTACAAACATTTTCCAACTAAGCAGAGGCGTCACGAAAGTCAGAAATAGCGGTAAAATAAATCCCAAGGATCCCAGCTACATAACAAATGGTCCTTTTGTTCAATAAAGTCCTTCTTTATATCCCAAAAAAGTCAGTTTAGTTGGCGCGCTTGACTCAGTAATCCACCGGTTTCCCTCGTTCAAAATGCATACAAATGAATCCCAAAAGTTACCAAAACCTTTGTCCAAAAAAGTCAATCAATGTTTCTAATCAATCCTCAGGTACCCTAATATGTAAATAAATGATACTTTTTAAGACGGAGAATAGTATGTTCATTACCGGAGATAAATAACAAAGTGCGCGCCTTCACCGACGCACGCCACAACACTACAGCCAAAATGGGAGCCACTTAGAAAACTACAAATTCTAGCTCATTTTTCAAAAAACAAGCCTGAAACTCTTGCTAAAGACTGGTGACATCTACTGGAAGCCATATGAACTGCAATCTGGGAGGTATTCCATTGATATTCCCATAGACAGCCATTATAATGAGTGGTTAGCTTAAAAAAAAAATCCCGGATGGATTCTCCACAGGTTTTCACCTGCTATATCAGTTCGTTATACTCACAGACATTATTTTAAAAGTTTTGGAAACTTTTGAGTGTTTTCTATCCAATACGACCAATTATATGCATATCCTAGCTTCTGGGCCTGAGTAACAGGCAGTTTACTTTGGGCACCTCAGTCATCCAAACTTCCGAATACTGCCCCTATCTCTAAAAAGTTAATGACTGTTCCACAGGTGCATGTTAATTAATTGTTTATGGTTCATAGAACAAGCTTGGGACACAGTGTTTAAACCCTTTACAATGAAGATATTTGGATTTTTACAAATTATCTTTGAAAGACAGGGTCCTGAAAAAGGGACGTTTAGATGGGTCCCGGTTGCTGGAGATATGCCGGGGGCATGCCCCCTCTTGATATTATTTTGTAGAAGGAGAGTGAGAATGTCACGAAAACACAGACATTCGACTTCAAAATAAATGAAAATTAATTTATGTTGACACCATCTAAAATATACAATATGTTACAAGCTAGTAACAAGATCATGTTTAGAGTTTGGGATCTAGCAAATGATTAGCCCAATGGGGTATGCATATAAGCACCCCGTGCGTAAGCCTTTTTATTCTTCCATTATGCTGCATCAGTGTGGCTTCAAGTGATAATGCTTATTGCTAATAGCACACCTGACTTTAATGTCTCCCTAACAACTTGCATAAACACAGTGAATATAATGTAGGCCTACATGTTACAATTGACCTGTGTTGCCCATATGTGCCTGAACCATTCTGATAAACAGTGCAGATCAGGCTCCTGAAAAAATATACTGTATGTATATATTTGCAATGATCCCGGGGTTTGGGCCCCCAACCAAAAGTCACTTAGGGCCCTCACAATGCTAGGGCCGGCCATGAGAGAAACAAAGAGACAGACTTTGTCATGGCCCGTCAGTTTGATTTGATTGATTTAATTTGACATATAGGATTGATGGAGATATACTAGCTGCTTCTCCACTCTGCCAGTCTAATGAAATGGAGGGAACAGAGAGAGACATAGAAGATTGGAGGGAACGGGTTTGTGATGTTGACCATGCTGTAATTGTGAGGAGGCATACAATAAAGATCTGTTTTTCTTGACGAAAGTGAGGCTTTTTATTTGCAGTGAAGATAAATAGCCGGTGACTGTACACTATATACAGTACAAACAAAATAACAAACCTTGGACAGTGAACAAAAGTTAGGCCTGATAAACGTACCTGAATCAACTCATGAATACTCAAAAGAAAACCAAGGCTCAATCATGCCTGAAAAACCCGGCAGCATGCTGACCTTGCCCTGTCTCTCAAAGAAAGAAATTCCAGGGTTCTTATACCCATAACGCAACAGCCAATGGTAGACAGCCATATTTTACAATGATCATTCAACATTCACAATGTATGTATATCCTAGTTATCCTATTCAAACATGTATTTAAACCAACACACATCTCTATAAAGGTGCTAACTCATGTATAGGCATGAATAACATTTGGGATATATACATGTACCCCACCCTGAGAATTAGCAACTTCTGCATACCCCGTACAATGAAAAACAATACACACTGTTTGATGGTCAAACTTTGATCAGGAAACAAGACATAACCCTCTTCAATCAACGAGGAAATAAAAGGTAACCATTCACATTTCTTTTGATTCACCTTAACGTGTTAATTCTTTAACATTATCACCTTGCGCTTGTAACTTTTGATTACTCAATGCATGAATAGATAAATGTATATAACGGGAGATGCAAAACAAAAGCTTTCAGTGCCAAACCAATTGTTAGTGCTCCAACTCAAACTCTGTTTCTTTCCTCTTTACAGGTGAACAACAATCGCACAATGAGATACCATCGATGGCCACACAAATGTAATAAATCAATGTGCTTTTAACTTCTTGTCAATAGGGGGTGCTGTTAGCACTTTGTAATAATGACGTTCCCAAATTAAACTGCCTCGTACTCAATTCTTGCTCGTACAATATGCATATTATTATTACTATTGGATAGAAAACACTCTCTAGTTTCTAAAACCGTTTGAATTATATCTGTGAGTGAAACAGAACTGGACTTATAGCAATTTTCCTATGTGGATGTGAGAATGCCAACTTTTGCAAGTTGCTCTGAGACCTGTTTATAAATCTGCCTGTCTTCTATTGTTGGAGATGCACTGCATACGCCTTCCCCTGGATGTTAGTGAATAGGGAGACTTGAAATGGAGTCTCTACGTAGATCTGAAAGGTTATAAATCGCTTGGCAAGGACTTGTCTGTTCTTTTCCCTCTTCGCTCTGACGCACTGAGGACCTTGACATATTGTACTAGAACCTTCGGTTATAGCTCTTAGAAATTTCCGGCTGTGTTTTATTCGATATAGGGTTTAAAGACATCATAATCTTGTTATTTTAAACCGAATTATATCAGTTTATGTCAGTATATTGCAATTTTCGGGAATTTAATTTCCTGGCGTTCTAGGGGGTTGGGTATCTCTCTCTCACATGCTAATGTTTACTGCTAATTGCAACGTTGAAGAGGACGTTCTACAACCTAGCAACGATTATTTTGGACAAAGGACACCTTTCCCAAGATTCTGATGAGAGTTCATCAAAAAGTAAGAACTATTTATGCTGATAATTCGTTGTTCTGTTGAAAAATGTCAAATGCATAAGCCCCTATTAATTGCAGTGCAGCCTCGCTTTAACGCACGCTGTATGTTGAAGTAACGTTAATTTAAAAAATGTAACACAGCGATTGCATTAAGAACTAATTTGTCTTTCATTTGCTGTCCAACTTGTATTTTTTAGTCAAGTTTTGGATTAGTTACTGATTAGAATAGGTGCCTCTCCAAAGATTTCTCCTGACATTTTCTGGGCAGCTTTGCTACTTTTCTCATTGTATAACCACGATTTGTGCCGCTAAATATGCACATTTTTGAACAAACTCTATATGCATTGTTTAATATGATGTTATAGGACTGTCATCTGAAGAATTCTGAGAAGGTTAGTGAAAAAATTTATATATTTTGGTGGTTTATACGTTATCGCTATTTTTGGCTTGAATCAATGCTGTTGTGATGTTTGCTATTGTGGTAAGCTAATATAACGCTATTTGTGTTTTCGCTGTAAAACACTTAGAAAATCTGAAATATTGTCTGGATTCACAAGATCTGTGTCTTTCATTTGCTGTATGCTGTGTATTTTTAAGAAATGTTTTATGTTGAGTAATTAGGTAATATACGATGGTCTCTGTAGTTATTCTAGTTGCTTTGGTGAGAGTTGTGATGGTGGCTGCAATGGTAAACTATGATTTATACCTGAAATATGCACATTTGTCTAACAAAACATATGTATTGTATAGCATATGTTATCAGACTGTCATCTGATGAAAGTGTTTCTTGGTTAGTGGCTATTTATATCTTTATTTGGTCCAATTTGTGATAGCTACTGATGCAGTAAGAAAATGGTGGAGTAAAAAAAGTGGTGTCTTTTGCTAACGTGGTTAGCTAATAGATTTACATATTGTGTCTTCCCTGTAAAACATTTAAAAAATCAGAAATGATGGCTGGACTCACAAGATGTGTATCTTTCATTTGGTGTCTTGGACTTGTGATTTCATGAACATTTTATTATATGATATCCCTGTGGCTTTAGGCTAGGCTATGCTAGTCAGCTTTTTTGATGGGGGGGTCCCGGATCCGGGTTTGTGAATCGTTAGACGTTAATAAATAAATACATTAAATAAATTAATCAATGGCTGGTTTATTCATCAAGGTAATTATTTCGATTAACTTCACTAGGGTAGGGGGCAGCATTGGGAATTTTGGATGAAAAGCGTGCCCAAATTAACCTGCTTGCTACTCAGCCAAGAAAGCTTGAATATGCATATAATTAGTGATTTTGGATAGAAAACACTCTGGAGTTTCTAAAACTGTTTGAATGATGTCTGTGAGTATAACAGAACTCATATGGCAGGCAAAAACCTGAGAAATCTGAGGTTTATAGTTTTTCAACTCTTTGCCTATCGAAAACACACAGTGTCTATGAGGTCATATTGCACTTCCTAAGGCTTCCACGAGATGTTAACAGTCTTCAGAACCTTGTTTTTGGCTTCTACTGTGAAGTGGGGCGAATGAGAGGGGAATGAGTTAGAGGTCTGCCAGAGAGCCACGAGCTGGCCATGCGCGTTCATGTGAGAGTTAGCTTGCGTTCCATTGCAATTCTACAGACAAAGGAATTCTCCGGTTGGGACATTATTGAAGATTTATGTTAAAAACATCCTAAAGATTGATTCTATACATCGTTTGACATGTTTCTACAGACTGTAACGGAACTTTTTGACTTTTCGTCTGCACCTCATGAATTTTGATTACCGGTGCTAAACGCGCGAACAAAAAGGAGGTATTTGGACATAAATGATGGACATTATCGAACAAAACAAACATTTATTGTGGAACTGGGATTCCTGGGAGTGCATTCTGATGAAGGTAAGTCAAAGGTAAGTGAATATTTATAATGCTATTTCTGACTTCTGTTGACTACACAACATGGTACACATATCTGTTTGGGTTGTGTTGGTCTCTGAGCGCTGTACTCAGATTATTGCATGGTGTGCTTTTTCCGTGAAGTTTAAAAAAAAATCTGACACAGCGGTTGTATTACGGAGAAGTGGATCTAAAATTCCATGGATAACAGTTGTATCTTTAAGCAATGTTTATTATGAGTATTTCTGTAAATTGATGTGGCTCTTTGCTTAATCACGGGATGTTTTGGAACTACTGAACCATAACGTGCCAAAATAAACTCTGATTTTCGGATATAAATATGAACTTTACCGAACAAAACATACATGAATTGTTCGATAAAGAACAATGAATGAATGAATTGTGAATTCAATTCATGAATTGTGTAACATGAAGTCCTATGAGTGTTATCTGATGAAGATCATCAAAGGTTAGTGATTCATTTTATCTCTATTTCTGCTTTTTGTGACTCCTCTTTGGCTGGAAAAATGGCTGTGTTTTTCTGTGACTTGGCTCTGACCTAACATAATCATTTGGTGTGCTTTCGTCGTAAATACTTTTTGAAATCGGACACTGTGGCTGGATTTACAACAAGTGTATCTTTAAAATGGTGTAAAATACGTGTATGTTTGAGGAATTTTAATTATGGGATTTCTGTTGTTTTGAATTTGCGCCCTGCAGTTTCACTGGCTGTTGACGAGGTGGGACGCTACCGTCCCACATACCCTAGTGAGGTTAAAACCAGCTATTATGAAATATCAAAAATGTCAGGGCAACAAAACAAACCCAGGCAAGATGTAATGTAAACAAACTCATAATGTGCTCTATCTAAGAGTTCTCAAGCAGCTGCTGGGCCAGCCACCCGTCGATGAGTCAGTATCAGACAGCTAGTGTTCTCGGTTGCTTGTAGCCTACAAAAAGCATGTAGGTTACTCTACTGTATAACATTTTTTATTTGCAAGTGGAGTCAGCTATACAAATTACAGCAGTAAAATGTCATTATAATTAATATAGACATTTGTGGATGTCCATCACCCATTTCATATGATACACTACATGGAAAAAAGTTGGACACCCATTCAAATTCGTGGATTTGGCTATTTCCGCCACACTCGTTGCTGACGTGTATAAAATAGAGCACAATCTCAATAGACAAACATTGACAGTAGAATAGCCTTACTGAAGAGCTCTTTGACTTTTAAAGTGGCACCACCTTAGGATGCCACCTTTCCAACAATTCAGTTTGTCAAATTTCTGCACTGCTAGAGCTGCCTCGGTCAACTGTAAGTGCTGTTATTGTGAAATGGAAACGTCTAGGAGCAACAACGGGCCAGCCGTGAAGTGATAGGCCACACAAGCTCACAGAACAGGATCGGCGAGTGCTGAAGCTCGTAAAAATTGCGTCCTTGGTTGCAACACTCACTACCAACTTCCAAACTGCCTCTGGAAGCAACGTCAGCACAATAACTGTTCGTCGGGAGCTTCATGAAATGTGTTTCCATGGCCGAGCAGCTGTAAACAAGCCTAAGATCACCATGCGCAATGCCAAGCGTTGGCTGGAACGGTGTAAAGCTCGCCTCCATTGGACTCTGGAGCAGTGGAAAAGCGTTCTCTGGAGTGATGAATCACGCTTTACCATCTGACAATCCGATGGACGAATCTTGGTTTGGCAGATACCAAGAGAACGCTACCTGCACCAATGCATAGTGCGAACTGTAAAGTTTGGTGTAGGAGGAATAATGGTCTGGGGCTGTTTGTAATGGTTCAGGCTAGGTCCCTTAGTTCCAGTGAAGGGAAATCTTAACGCTACAGCATACAATTACATTCTGGACGATTCTGTGCTTTCAACTTTGTGACAACAGTTTGGAGAAGGCCCTTTCTTGTTTCAGCATGGCAATACCCCTGTGCACAAAGCAAGGTGCATACAGAAATGGTTTGTCGACATTGGTGCGGAAGAATTTGACTGGCCTGCACAGAGCCCTGACCTCAAAACCCGTGCTCGTGGCTGAATGGAAGCAAGTCCCCGCAGCAATGTTCCAACATCTAGTGGAAAGCCTTCCCAGAAGAGTGAAGGCTGTTATAGCAGCAAAGGGGGGACCAACTCCATATTAATCCCCATGATTTTGGAATGAAATGTTCGAAGAGCAGGTGTCCACATACCGTTGGCGTTACGAATTACAATTTGTATTATGTTACGAATTTGCAAAACATACAATATGTTACAAATTTGCTACATTTATGATATGTTACAAAGGGGATGGGTTAGCTAAAAGGGTTAAGGTTAGGCGAATGGTTAGCTAAAAGGTTTAAGGTTTGGGGAATGGTTAGCTAATATGCTAAGTAGTTGCAAAGTAGCAAGTAGTTGAAAAGTTGCTAATTAGCTAAAATGTTGTCCATCATGATATTCGAACTCACAACCTTTGGGTTGGTAAACGTTTGCGTTATATGCCTGCCTTTATATGCCTGCCTACCCATCCACTCCGACCAACCACCACCGTACTTAAGTAACCATACTAATTTTGAGTACCGGATCTACATTTACCAGGTTAGGTCTAGTCTATGACACCAGGCTGCAACAGCAACTCCAGCAAAGTTTGCAAGTGCATGAACGTTTATTTGGCTGTAGGCTAATCACCCACTGGTAGGCTATACACACTTGCAAGCAATGTGTGGGTGGATCTATCTGTTTTCTAGACAGCTAAATTAGCTAGATAGCTTGCTTCACTTACCAGAAGACAGAGCTGGCTTTTGTGATTATCATCCATAGTGTCCATCATGCTGCTGGCACTGATCGTGCTGAGAGGTCTGAAATATGGTCCAACTAGCAAGTGTTGCACTAGGAACATATTCTCAATCCCTTGCTGAATTAAAACAATAAAAATTGCCCACAATTCCAGTTTTTATTCAGAAACTCAAACTAGTAACATCAAAGCAACTTTGTAAAGACAGACCCACCAGTGTTTTCAAATCTGCGCTCCTGTGTATTGTCAGCTGTCACACAGACAGGTAGGCCCACAGACAGACTGACAGCCAGGAGCTAATATTATTAACCATTAGGTCATGCATTTGTCAGCTAAATTACATGTTTATTCTGTATCACTCAACTCTCATTTATGAGTCTTGTTTGTATTGAGAGGGTTATATAGCTACATATGTATTGTTGATGTGTTGCTATAGTCGTGAATGGATCAAAGGGACAGATAGAATGTGCGCCAAAAATATTATCAATAGGCCTATGCGTCATAATTACCTGGAGAATTCTGACATGCAATTTGTAAACAAAGCTGCTGTACTTATAACTCGTGAAACCTTCATCTGTATAACTTTGAAGTGATCCAAATGGCAAATTCATCTTTCATCTATACACTACCGGTCAAAAGTTTTATAACACCTACTCATTCAAGGGTTTTTCTTTATTTTTACAATTTTCTACATTGTAGAATAATAGTGAAGACATCAAAACTGTGAAATAACACACATTGAATCGTGTAGTAACCAAAAAAGGGCTAAACAAATCAAAATATATTTTATATTTGAGATTCTTCAAATAAGCATTTGTGGAATTTATTTTCTTCTTAATGCGTTTGAGCTAATCAGTTGTGTTGTGACAAGGTAGGGGGGTACACAGAAGATATCCCTATTTGGTGAAAGACCAAGTCCACATTATGGAAAGAACAGCTCAAATAAGCAAAGAGAAACAACAGTCCATCATTACTTTAAGACATGGTCAATCAATACGGAAAATTTCATGAACTTTGATAGTTTCTTCAAGTGCATTTGCAAAACCATCAAGCGCTATGATGAAACTGGCTCTCATGAGGACCACCACAGGAAAGGAAGACCCAGAGTTCCCTCTGCTGCAGAGGATAAGTTCATTAGCGTTACCAGACTCAGAAATTGCAGCCCGAATAAATGTTTCACAGAGTTCAAGTAACAGACACATCTCAACATCAACTGTTCAGAGTAGACTGTGTGAATCAGGCCTTCATGGTCGAATTGCTGCAAAGAAACAACTACCAAAGGACACCAGTAAGAAGAAGAGACTTGCTTGGGCCAGGAAACACAAGCAATGGACATTAGACCAGTGGAAATGTGTCCTTTGGTCTGGAGCCCAAATGTGTTTTGTTCCAACCTCCGCTTCTTTGTGAGACGCGGTGTGGGTGAATGTATGATCTCCGCATGTGTGGTTCCCACCGTAAAGCATGGAGGAGGAGGTTTTATGGTGTGGGGGTGATTTGCTGGTGACACTGTCTGTGATTTATTTAGATTTCAAGGCACAGTTAACCAGCATGGCTAGCACAGCATTCTGCAGCGATACGCTACCCCATCTGGTTTGGGCTTAGTGGGACTATTATTTGTTTTTCAACAGTACAATTGGCCATGGACCCAAAATATCAATGTTTTGTTCCCCCGAGCCACTTAGTTATCACTTTTGCCTTATGGCAAGGTGCTCCAAAGGCATTGTTTGTCACCAAACTGTTCCTGGATGGTTGGGAAAAGTTGCTCTCGGAGGATATGTTGGTACCATTCTTTATTCATAGCAGTGTTTTTATGGAACATTGTGAGTGAGCCCACTCCCTTGGCCGAGAAGCAACCCCACACATGAATGATCTCATGATGCTTTACTGTTGGCATGACACAGGACTGATGGTAGCGTTCACCTTGTCTTCTACGGACAAGCTTTTTCCAGATGCCCCAAACAATCAGAAAGGGGATTCATCAGAGAAAATGGCTTTACCCCAGTCCTCAGCAGTCCAATCCCTGTACCTTTTGCAGAATATCAGTCTGTCCCTGATGTTTTTCCTGGAGAGAAGTGGCTTCTTTGATGCCCTTCTTGACACCAGGCCATCCTCCAAAAGTATTTGCCTCACTGTGCGTGCAGATGCACTCACACCTGCCTGCTGCCATTCCTGAGCAAGCTCTGTACTGGTGGTGCCCCAATCCCGCAGCTGAATCAACTTTAGGAGACGGCCCTGGCGTTTGCTGGACTTTCTTTGGCACCCTGAAGCCTTCTTCAGAACAATTGAACCACTCTCCTTGAAGTTCTTTATGATCCGATAAATTGGTGATTTAGGTGCAATCTAACTGGCAGCAATATCCTTGCCTGTGAAGCCCTTTTTGTGCAAAGCAATGATGACGACACGTGTTTCCTTGCAGGTAACCATGGCTGACAGAGGAAGAATAATGATGCCAAGCACCACCCTCCTTTTGAAGCTTCCAGTATGTTATTTGAACTCAATCAGCATGACAGTGATCTCCAGCCTTGTCCTCGTCAACACTTACACCTGTGTTATTGAGAGAATCACTGACATGATGTCAGCTGGTCCTTTTGTGGCAGGGCTGAAATGCAGCGGAAATGTTTTTTGGGAATTCAGTTAATTTGCATGGCAAATAGGGACTTTGCAGTTAATTGCAATTCATCTGATCACTCTTCATAACATTCTGGAGTATATGCAAATTACCATCATACAAACTGGGGCAGCAGACTTTGTGAAAATTAATATTTGTGTAATTCTCAAAACTTTTGGCCACGACTGTATACAGTACAGTATGTTCGGTACATTGCTTTTTAGACTGTACCCAGGATAATTCCCTGAGTGTATGTGTGCATTTGTGCGTGTCTGTGTCTGTGGCTGTGTATTTGTACATGTGTGTGTGTGTGTGTGTCTGTGAGTGCCTGTGTGTGTGTGCATGCCTGGTGCGCCTGCGTGTCTCGTTGTGTGTGTGTGTGCGTACGGGCTTGTGTGTGGTCCCTAAGGACAGGTGATGAACACACACACATGCTCCTCTGAGGAATTACCTGTGACCCTCTCCAATTGTTGGAATAATGGGAAATCATAGGCTCTGAGGGTCACGGCGCACACCATCTCACAGGAGACAGGCGTCAGGAGTGTGTGTTCTTGTGTGTGTGCATGCATTTGTGTGTGTGTTTTATGTGTGCGTTGTCCATGTGTTGATGTCCATGTACCCGTCACCTAGTTGAAGCCTATGTGCGTATACGGTACAGTATTGCTTCTTAGACTGTACCCAGGGTAATTCCCCGAGTGTGTGTATGTGCGTGTGCGTGTATAGGACTGAGAGAGAAAAAGAAGAGCGATCCAGGGGATGCACTGTAGACTACAGGATAAAGGACAGACAAAGAAGGACTGAGAAATAGGAGAGGGTTATATATGACAGGGTTACATAGAGGATTTTCAAGAACAACACCCGTGAGTGGACTGAATCCCTTTTGAAACTGTTGAGATTGCCTTAGTCTTAGTGACAGTGGTCTTAGTGGTCTTAGTGACACACTGGGGCTCCTTGCGACAGAGCTCTTTATTCAGTCCAGAGGTCTTGCTGAGAAGTATCTCAGCCTTAGACACCATACTGAGACACTGCATTGCCACTACAGCTCTGTGGGAGAGGGCCAATGGCTGGGTCTATAGGCTGTATGTATCAAACGTCTCAGATTATGAGCTATGATCTAAAAGGCAAAACTATTCCTAAATCAACACCCCTACTCCTTCCTACTCGAGGCGCTTGATGCTTTAAGCCCTAAATCCACTAGAATGGACATCTTGGCCACACTTCACAATAACCATTTATTCTTGAAGCATATAACTTATAAATGCCTCATGAGCTTAGTTTAACAGTGGTAACTGGTTTGTTTACATTGTTTGATAAAACAAATAAGTGTGATCTAATGGATGGTCCTTCCTTGCATCCATAGCTCTGTCTATGAATTTGAGAGTGGTTGCATTTCTCCGGTTCCCATCCCTCAGCTCTTTACCAAAACTTGACTGAGTTGACAGTTCCCCGTCTAGGGATCGTTCAAGTATCAATTCTGAAAGTTTTCATAGATTTCCAAAATTGCTTTTTCATTTCCATAGTTTCTTTACTTTGGTAAATTAAACGAAGTTTTGCAACCAGTCCAAGTAATCTTATTTATTATGATCTAAAATGCAAAGCAGATCCTAAATCAGCACTCCTACTCTGAGACTTAGGGCTTTTTCACATATGAAACTTGGTACCCTGGTTCGGTTTCCTGAAGCATTTCTGAGAGTTCTACAGAATACATGTTGCCTTCACAAGACCTGAAAATAACAGTTTCAGGGTGTGATTAGCAAGACGGACATTCTACATGATGTTAGCAAGCTAGATTGTATACAACAGGCAAAATGGTTCTACGCGACTCGCGCTGCCGCGTCACAATACCTGGTACTCTGGTCCTGGGTCTTGGACCCGCTACTCACACATGTCCAGGATCCGTTACAGCCAGGGTTCGTTTGCGTTTCACGCATGCTTTACAGTGCGGATCAGGGTACCAAACGCTCCAAAATCCAGATCATTAGGGGTATGAAAGCGCCCTTAGTGAATACGAGCCCAAATCTAAAGACACTCCTTTTGTAGGTGATTGTACTATGCATCGTAACAGATTAATGACATGAGCTCATATACGTACAGCCTGCACCTTCAGCTAATTGAACAATGCACAGCAGTCGTTAACTTCTTGCGACTACAGGGGGTGCTGTTTTCTCATTAGCATAATTGCATTACAGATTAAACGGCTTCCTACTAAATTCTTTATCGTACAATATGCATATTATTACTATTATTTGATAGAAAACAGTCTCTAGTTTCTATAGGCGTTGGAATTTTGTCTCTGAGTGGAACAGAACTCATTCTACAGCAATTTCCCTGACATGGAGTCAGATTTCACACATTTTGGCCCCTGATCTGGAGTCAGTTTAAAGGCCACTGTGAAAGCTATAAGGATACGGACACTGCTTACGTCTTCCCCTGGATGCCTTTACGTGATGACGCTTTGAATGGTATCGATTGCCCAATCACAGCCACTATAAAACAAAAAAACGTGTAGGTAGGAACTCCTTTCCAGCTGCGTCGGACGCACGGTGGACACCGACCCGTTCTTTTTCCAAGCATTAGTGTAGCCAGTAATATTTCTCAGGTCATGTTTTTACTCGTTATAGGAGTTAAAAACATCATAAGGTAGTTAATTTAAACCGTTTTATAGCAATTTATATCCGTTTAGTGCGCATTTTGGGACATTTATTTCTGAGACACTTTGAAGCGCCGGAAAGGTTTCCAGTTCATGCCGAACGCAGTTGGCATTTCCACATGGCAAGAGGACAGCTTTCGACCAAAAGACGATTAGACCCAAGAAAGGATTCTTTGCCCAAGATTCTGATGGAAGAACAGCTCAAAGTAGGAACAATCTATTATGATAAATCGTGTTTCTGTCGAAAAATTTTAATGCTTATGACGCCATCTTATTAGACGTAGCTTCGCTTGGCGCAAACTGTATTGAAAAGTAAGGATAATTTAAAAAATGTAAATCAGCGATTGTATTAAGAATTAAATTGTCTATCAATCGCTGTCCACCCTATATTTTTTAGTCACGTTTATGAGTATTTATGTATACGACTAGATCACTGTCTAATATGGCGCACGACATTGTCTGACCAGCTGTGCTACTTTTCTCATTGTCTAACCATGATTTTGGTGGCTAAATATGCACATTTTCGAACAAAATGTATATGTATGTTGTAATTTGATGTTACAGGAGTGTCATCCGAAGAATTCTGAGAAGGTTAGTGAAAAAATTTATATATTTTGGCGATGTTTACGTTATCGCTCTCTTTGGCTAGAATCAATGCTCTGGTAACGTTTGCATATGTGGTATGCTAATATAACGATTTATTGTGTTTTCGCTGTAAGACACTTAGAAAATCTGAAATATTGTCTGTATTCACAGGATCTGTGTCTTTCGATTAGTGTATGCTGTGTATTTTTACGAAATGTTTGATGATTAGTAATTAGGTAAACACATTGCTCATTGTATTTATTCTAGTCCATTTGTGACGGTGGGTGCAATTGTAAACTCTGATATCTACCTGAAATATGCACATTTTTCTAACAAAACCTATCCTATACCATAAATATGTTATCAGACTGTCATCTGGTGAGGTTTTTTCTTGGTTAGTGGCTATCAATATCTTAGTTTAGCCGAATTGGTGATAGCACCTGATGGAGTAAGAAACTGATGGAGTTAGAAAAGTGGTGTCTTTTGCTAACGTGGTTAGCTAATAGATTTACATATTTTGTCTTCCCTGTAAAACATTTTAAAAATCTGAAATGGTGGCTTTATTCACAGGATCTGTATCTTTCATTAGGTGTCTTGGACTTGTGATTTAATGATATTTAGATGCTACTATTTAATTGTGACGCTATGCTAGCGATGCTAATCAGTGTGGGGGGGGGGGGTGCTCCCGGACCCGGGGTAGGTGCTCGTTAGAGGTTAATCTTTAAACCTATGTAAAATATGTTTTGTTTTCTGAATTTATATAATGAATATTTCTATATTTGAATTTGGCGGCCAGCAGTTTCACTGGCTGTTGAAGAGGTGGGACGCTAATGTCTCACATACCCAAGAGAGGTTAAGAGGGTATGAACGATGCTGAATGGGTGTAGACAAACATTCAAAGGCCATTTTTTCAAAAGTGAGTTTACAAGTTTATCAACACTCAAAGGATCATGAGTGGTCATTGGTCATTGGTCATTGTTCCTCAACTGTATTGTATGATATTCCATTTTCTAGCTCTGAGTCCAAAGTAAAAAACACAATTTCAAATTTTGCTACATAGGATCGAGCCGGTCGGTCACAAATTACCTTGACTAACCTGTACCCCCGCACATGGACTAGGTACCGGTACCCCCTGTACATAGCCTCGTTACCGCTATTGTTATTTTTTACTTTAGTTTATTTTGTAAGTATTTTCTTAACTCAATTTTTTTTAACTGCATTTCACGGTAAGGTCTACACATGTATTTGGCACATGTGACAAATATATTCTGATCTGATTTGATTAAAACAAAATACCTTTTGACTTTTACTCAAGTAGTACTTTATTGGGTGGCTTTTGCTTTTAATTGAGTCATTTTCTATTAAAGTATCTTTACTTTTGCTCATGTATGACAATTGAGTACTTTATCCACCACTGAATATTCATTAGTTGGACTCTCCTGAAAAAAGACAGCTACTAATACAACTGTTTCTGATGTCAGTGTGACTTGCCCAACATAAATTAAATCCCATCTCAAGCATATGGTTTGAAACCCCTCCACCTCTGACCATGTCTCTGTTTTACTCCTCTCCAATGTTTTCTCTTTCTCCCCTCTTCTCCATCACTGCTTTAACCCACCTTTTCTCTAAGCCAACTCCTGGGGGGAAAGGAGGCAAGCGAAGGAACGGGGAGAGGGGAGGCTGAGAGCACAACTCAATTATACATCAAAGCACTCATAGTCAGGGAGGGACACTAGGGAGGGAAGGGGACGAGGAGGGAAGGGGGGGGTGGTAGAGGGGCTAAGTTGGTGTTAGGGAGGACGGTACTGTAGTAATAAGACTAACCAAAGGGCCTAGTGACCATTGAAGGAGACATCGCAGCTTGAAAAGAGGGTTCTGATACTGTAGGAAAAGTGCCAAAAATGTAAGATTTTGCTTGGAGGTCAACCACACATGACTCCAAAACACAACTGGTAAATACACACGCACTCACGTGGGCACACACACACACACACACGCATGAACCATGTTGATGTATGGACGTGGACCAATATGTTTTCCCCACCAAATGGGATGACGCAGAAAAGACACAGCCACTAAACAGCTGATTGATTGAATTGACAACGGCTGGGAACATTTGCGGCAAACATTTGTCAACATTTGGGTTTATAATTGAGTGGTTAAACATCTGTTCCATCTGTTTTTTTTTCATGTTTGTCATGTCTGATGAGGATGGAGGTGATGATGATGGTGCTGGTGGTGTGTGTGAGTTTGTTATGACAAGGTTAGCTAAAACTTAACTAAACAGTAGTAGTGACAACAGTGGTAGTTACACAGCACTGGTTACATTAACCAACACCTGGAATAATTATGGAATGTTCGTTAGTCCAGGGGTCCCAACTTTTTAACTTGGGACCCCCCTTCCAGATTGGGGAACACCCCGTGCCCCCTCTGTGCACGTGCCACATCTATTTCTATGGGCACAAGCACTGATCATGACACAAACTGTTCACACCCCACTTGTTGGTAGAGAACTTTGCAGGGCTTATTTCCTGCAATTCTACACATTTTGTCATGATGTGCAACTAACATTTTGCAGTTTTAAAGCACATTTTCTTGCAATTCTATCAATTTTGCCATGTCTAACATGGTTCATGTGATATTTGAGTGACAGAAAAATTACAACAATATCTATAGTTTAAGAAACCTAAATATATATTTTTTAGCTGACATGGGCGAGTTGATCTGGACATTTCTGGCAAGTTATATATAGCTTTCTAAGGTATGCAATGATTAACATGACAAGAGGAACTGATAATGCAATACCCAATTTCGAAATTGCACCTTGTGCATTCTACTATTACAACTTTCAAGATGAAGTTTAAAGCCGGACTTTCCTTTATATATATATATATGGCGCACCCCAACAGTTTGGGAACCATCTTCGTCCACTTAATTATTTTTCCTAGTTCTCTTAATTTCCACTGTTCCTAAAGTAAATGAGTCATGCACTGTAGGGCGTACCGTCATACCTCCAGAGAGCTCAGACTACAGTGGGTTGAGATTCAGCATTCACTGTGATCAAGACCAGAGAGACAGAGAGAGAGGCTATGGAAATTGGCAGCACACTGAAAAATTGTGATGAAGGCTAAGGCCCGAAACGTGTTAGTTTTTAATCGATGAACAAGCTTTAAACATTTTTTAAAAATCAACTTCCAGTCCTCCACTGCCCTCCAAGAGTTGCTAAATTTCCTCTTCATTTCAATTTGGAACTCACAACCACCTATGGGGGGGGGGGGGGGGCAAGAGAGAGAGCGAGCTTATTCCTCACTGAATTTCTCTCTCTGCCTTCCCCCTCTCATTGATGGTCACTCAGATGCCAGCCTGCCTCTCTGACAAAGACATTTTCACACACGCAAACAAGGTGCTCTTCATGCTCAGTGGGATAAAGTAAACGATGGAGCGCTAAAGAGCGGCAAAGGGTGATTTACCATTACAACTGGCAGCATACACACGCGCATGCGCGCCCACACCTCCGAGTCTATACTTAAGATTCTTGAATGTCAGCAGACACATACACAGTTTGGACAACCCTCTGGATTGGAAACGATGCACGAACAGTAAACTATTGTGCAATGATGGTAGTATTTGACATGTCACTCACTCAAATAGCCATTTTGGTCTGAAATGATTAATTAGGTACTGACTGGAACAAACACAAGGGTTGTGTGTAACTTAGTCCCAAAAACGTTTTATTTTACCTAATTTTAACATTCTGTCATGTTCAACTTCATAACAAAAACTAGTTTTTCCATCTCTAGAGGTTAAATAAATAAAGTAACAGAGTTGACAGTAACAGGTTTGACAATTTAAATCCCCATATGACAGGGGGATAGGAAGCTTGTTGTTTCAACAGGAAGGGGCAATTGAATGTTTTAACAATGCCGCTCAGTTTTCCACCACAAAACACTAGAAAATGTAAAAAAAAGTAGAACCAGCTCCCCTGCAATTACTCTATGATTTGGCGCAAACCAAACATCTCTCATCACCCCAGGAACACAATTTCCCTGCCAATGTTTTTAATTGGCAGGGACTGAGAAACTGGTCAGAATTGAAGGAATGATGAATGGTGCTAAATACAGATGAATTCTGGAGGGAAACTTGTTTCAGTCTTCCAGAGATTTGAGACTGGGACGGAGGTTCACCGTCCAGCAGGACAATGACCCTAAGCATACTGCTACAGCAACACTCAAGTGGTTTAAGGGGAAACATTTAAATGTCTTGGAATGGCTTAGTCAAAGCCCAGACACTCAATCTAGAATATGTGGTACGACTTAAAGATTGCGGTACACCAGCAGAACCCATCCAGCTGGAAGGAGCTGGAGCAGTTTTGTCTTGAAGAATGGGCAAAAATCCCAATGGCTAGATGTGCCAAGCCTATAGATACATACCCCAAGAGACTTGCATCTGTAATTGCTGCAAAAGGTGTCTCTACAAAGTATTGACTTTGGGGGTGAATAGTTTGTCTTATTTGTTTCAAAAGAAAAAATATTTTGCATCTTCAAAGTGGTAGGCATGTTGTGTACATCAAATGATACAACCCCCCCAAAAATCTATTTTAATTCCAGGTTGTAAGGCAACACTGTATGTCTCCATAAGATAAAACATTGCTTACAAGCATGAGCGAGCAATTAAAACATATGGATCTATTGCCTGGGCAAACGGGGGAGGTTCAGGCCCTAAAACAGGAATGGATTACAGTAATAAAATGGAAAAAATACGATAAGATGAAATAAGATATTGAAAACTACCGTGGTCTCCCTAAAATACACTACAGAGAGGCTATGATATGTTAATAAAACAATGAAAGCTGAATTACTTGGTCTAAAGTGCAGAAGTATGAAGAATAATATTGTTATAATGGAAATAAAGGAGGATGAATATGAACACTATCAGTCAACGGAGGAAAAATTCAAGGTATTCATGAAACACAATCTCAAGATGACGGACGAAGAGGTGGATACAATTGATTTTCAAAGGGCTCACCGTTTCGGGTGGCAGAGCAAAGGGAAGGCCCCGTCCGATCGTAGCTATGATAACTCACTACAAAATGAAAATGGTCTTGTTACATTAGGGTAGGGAACTGAAGAACACCCCATTCTCTATGAATGAACAATTTCCCCATAAAATAGTGGAGAGACAACGTGACTTGTACCCCACTTTCAAAAGGCTCCGAGCAGAGAAGCAGAATGTTTGTCTAGTGGTCGAAAAATTGTATGTAAACAACCAAATGTTCAAGGACTCAAGGACTCGACTACCTCTTGCTGAAGTAGTCCCCGATACACATTTGCACCCCCTTACACAGTACAATCGTTTCCGGGAACTAGGTGTATGTCATGCATCACTACTCAACACCCGTTGAATATTGCCATGGTCAGTAAACGTTGTCAAAAAAGCGTAATTGCCAGCACAGTTGCAGTCACAAACGCTCTGGATAACATAAAAACAGCCTAACCATCTCTGCTACGGCGAGTAGAATGGTCAGAGTGATCTGTTCTCTCATTTGTGTCTGAAAGTAGCTAGCAAGCTAGCCAACGTTAGCAAGTTAGCTTCGGTGCCTGATTGCTGTTGTTAGCTCAGAACGTTCTGATCAACCCTACTCCTCGGCCAGAGCGTCCAGTGTGCACTCTGAACTCTCAAAGAGCGAAATGCTCTGAATTTATGAAGGGACAATCTGACAACAATCTGAGTTTAAGAATGCCCGGAGCACACTCTGGCACGCCAGATTAAATTAATGATCACACCCGTAGTATAAACCAGCCTTTATTCTTAAAATCTTTGGTTGTTCAGTACATGGCCTCACATGCAAATTCTTAAAGATATGGGTGGGGCTAAAGCTTAAGAGGGTGTGAATGATGCTGAATGGGTGTAGACAAAGAAGAGCTCTCCAGTAGCTGTACCAAAACATTCAAAGGCCAATTTCTCAAAAGTAAGATTACAAGTTTATCAACTTTCAAAGCACAATTACTTTTCCATTGTTCTTCAACTGTAGTGTATGATATACCATGTTCTAGTTCTTAGTCTATACTTTTATCCAATGTAAAAAACACAATTTAAAATGTTGCTACTTAAGACCGAATCAAGCCGGTCGATCACAATTATAGATTCATTTGTTTTCTACAAAAACATGTTGCTGCATGATGGACTTAAAAAAAGAAAGTGTATTATTAAAAAAATATTCATGCAGAATGGAACTGTGGACCTAAAATAAGTTTGAACTTATGGGTATGATGAACCTATCCTTTTTTTAATTTCAGCAATATGGAACATTGGACTACATGGACTTAAAATCCAGTTTTGATTTAGGTGATGGCGAAGATGGGTAAGACCTTTTTCTTTTTGATTGTTTATTTATTTAATTTGAAGATTGCACAGTAGTACATTAGAAATACCAAGGAAGTTTTGTGTTTAATATGATACGGCCTAATTGTAGAGGTCAGGTATATTATGACTTAAAAGCCGTTATATAGTGCAGCCCTTGTTCACGGTTGTGAATCGGAACAATTAGCTTAAAAGACTAAATGTAATACATATGAATAGATCTAATGTAGAGCAGGGATAAAGGATTATAGAATTAAAAACCTGCCTAGGTTCTCTAGTAAAGTAGGCCTATATGATCCTAAAATAATTGGTGTCATTATCCTTTGTGACAAACCTCTTCAAGATTAGGAGAGTTTGTCAAAAATTAAGCGGGAAACCCTCACCAAAATCACCCCAGAAAGAGAGTTATTTCAAACAGGAGAGTACCTGTGTTTGTTTCTCCGTCCTGGTCAACCCAGGCCGCAGGCGAGGTCAAGGATAGCAGGGTTCGGTACACAAATCGGGTTCTCGGTAGGTCTAGGTCCAAACGCCAACCAGTAAGTCCAAACAGTCCAACTCATACATGGTAAATCCAGCCGATATATATTGTCTCTTTCTCATGGTTCACAGATCCTTCCCCTCCCTGGTTTGTCTTGACCCCTTATCTGTGGATCGGCCCTACCTTCTGAGTTTCCCTTGCTTCTGGGAAATGTTTTGGCAGTCGGCCATTTTGTGATCTGTAGTTCTGATCGGGGTAGTCATTTTAATGAGAGGGCAGAGCCTGTTTATTAGTTCTGCTCTCACAAATCTGCCATTTATCACTCGACACCCTTCTTTGCCACAGCTTTTACATAAAAAAAATACATCTCAATATAAAAAATGTAAAGGGAATATTTAATGTTTCGATACACATTGGCAAATGTATTAGGTTTTGTCAAAATTGTCTCTATTAGTGTGTGGTGGGCTGGTTAAAACTGGATAAACTGATTAAATTTAACGGTAGAAACAACACAATAACTGGCTTATGGTAGCACTTCTCTATGCGAGAGGTATATTATATATGTCTACGCTATTTACGCTACATTTTATATTATTGATTCTAATGATATAGGCCTAGGTGTAAAATAGCCGGGGTGATAAAGAAACGACCCTGGAATAAAAACAAAATGTGCGTGAGTGGAGAGGTGTTTTTTTATTTGTATTTAAAAAAAAATGTAACCTATATTTAACTAGGCAAGTCAGGTTTACAGGTAGACTCGCTCCTGATTGTCAGTACTGCATGTATTCTTGGCTATCGTGCCATGACTGTGTCAGGGTTAATTGTAAGTTAAATTTAGGCATTCCTTCATGGGTAGTGTGATGCTTATGTTCCTTTTTCTTAGAATAAAAAAGGATATAATGAGGACTACATTAAATGTGTTTTGCATGTAATGGACATAAAGAACTGGTCGTGCGATATAGGTAATTTTCTCTTAATTTTTTCAAAAAGAAATTCAAAGAATTGGATCCAATGAACTGAGCAGGCTGGGCTGACATGCTTATAGCCTTGCTAGGACTTTCTAAATATGAGAATGAATTTATAATATTGTGCTATTATTATTTCTATTAATATGATCTATTATTGTTATTATAGATTTTTTTCTGACTGTTTTCCATGTTATTTGATTAGTTCTCTTATTAAAAATCATCCTCATAGATATGCAATAGACCTATGGGGTTTTGAATGTGTTAGTGAAGGGTGGCAGTATGTAATTATGTTATCATGGGACTGCCCGTATTTCCCTCTGGCCTACGTCATTTGGCGGCCAAGGGTTTGCCTTAGGACGCAAAGGTGCGTCATGAGTCAGGGAGATGGTCTGATAGTCTTAGTGACAACAGACCTAGACATGGGGGGAGGTTTTAGTGGGTGGAATATTAGGACAATTGGAGGTTTACAAAGTTGCAGCTACAGTATGCTTAACTGTGCAAATATTATGGTACAGCTAAATGGACACTTACAGACGTTGCTCAACTAAAAGTTGTGTGATCATGCTGCGGGACTTAGAGGTAAGTTGTGGTTTAGTACGGTACCCTGCGTCACTACTTCATTGCTCGAGACCAGCACAAGGGGGAGTTACAGCACTGATTAGGCTTTTGGGTCCCAAGGCACTACTGTGACTCTAACTGACAACATAAACCAAAATAGAAACTGATAATTGTGCAGGACTTCAGTATTACTTACAAAAACTGGTGATACACTAAGGTTTTTATTCTAAGAGAAACCTAGACTCAATTAGGGTGTGGAAATGTTAGGATTATTTTGCTCTTACTTTAGTACTGTAGCCTACTCCTGACCAGTCACATTGTACAGTGGCTGAGTGGCGCAGTGGTCTAAGACACTGCATCACAGTGCAAGCTGTGTTGCTGCAGATGCTGGTTCAGTACCCATGCCATCCTCAACTGGGAGACCCATGAGATGACTGTAGGTTTATGGTTTCTCTCTCACTAAAAACAGAAAAAAAAATATTTGAAATAACAAACTGGCTTTACTTATAAGTAACAATGTCTCACCCCTTGTTCAAGAATGGCATTTTTCTCGCTCATTTTACTTTATTCGAAAAGGAAATAATCTCCAAAATATTCTTCTTTTTTAAACAAACAATAATTATTAATTTAGGATTGTATAAATGCCCCTTGGATATTCTCACATATATATTGTTAACCCTGTTATTAGCAGGACAACATATATTGGTCATGGCTCCTGACTGGCGCACAATGGGATGGGCTGCAGAGCCGCGCACAGAAGACGGACCTAGCCCATGGGGAAGGAAGGAGGTTTTCTCCAGTAGATTTTACGTTTCTCCTGAAAGCCCTAATCTGCAACTTAAATGAATAGAGTTCCTGGTCATGGTGCTACAGTATGTTGTTACAGCATAATCAAAGTGAGGACAATCGGCAATATGTATACTGTATACTTATGGCCTATTGTAAGCTGAAAGTCACACCTTTCCAGTACTCCTCAACACACCCCAAATTCCACCCTTATCACAGTTACCATTCAACAATGAGCTGTTTAGCTAAAAAAAAATGACATTGCGACTAAAGAGAACAGATGAAATGGACATTGTTTTCATCAAGCCAGCTTCTTTCTACGGTGCTACCCGTTCCAGGGTTAGGACCATAACCGCGAGAGGACTTGAAAATGAGCTGGAGCTAAGAGGATCACCAAAACTACAGGTAGTTTGGTTTCAGTGCATTTTCATAAACATATAATGTATATAGCCTATCAATGTGTAGGCATACTGTGTAATAAAATTGATAATTAAATAAAGGTTAAATTTGTAAAAATTCTGTACTAAAAACGTGTTTTCTCAGAACATACAACCATGTCAACAACCATCAGTGGATAAAGGGCTGGACAACGGGCCGCACCAAAAAATGCATGGTTGCCAAGAAAGCGGTTAGTTGAGCTAGATTCTTAAAATATGTATGCAGCATTTGTGTGTTGGAGTCACTTTTATTTCTTAAATGATCTACCATTTCTATCATAGGCCACTGTAATCGATGGGGGCGCAGGGCGGTACCATTCTGCTCATTTGATGAAGGTGCACAATGATCAGATTCAAACTTTCAAGACCGAGATCGAATCATTGAAGGCAGACAAGCAGGAAGAGAAACATTATCTGAGAGCAGAGATACGGGCGACAGCTGATGCATTGGTCCAGAGCCAGGTGGCATTGGCGTGGAGTCAGGCGAAAAATTACGTGTTGAAGAGGGCGAGGAACGAGATGGAGTTACAATCCATGCCAGGCACACCTGTGAGCTCTGGAAGTCCACCTCCGACAGGCAGACTCAACATACCTGGCGGGTTTGTCAGGTCGTGAGTTCACCCTGACATTTCCATTCCTCTTCTGACAACAGAACTTGACCAACTGCTCAACAGGCACAGCAAGGGCCGTCCGGACCGTTATGCTGTTCTGCTATTCCAAGGATGTGTTTACTACAGCATGTACTGTAGGCTATGTTTACTTGTACAGCGCCATTATGGCTATTAGCAGGGCTATTAGCAGAACAATAGACTTGCCTAGAAGGAGGAGAGTAGGGGGAGAATTCTATCGTCAAATGTATTTCTTAGGTTGGCTGTATCACAACCGGCCGTGATTGGTTGCAATTTCAGTTTAATCCACCAGAAAAGACAGAACAAATAATACAACAAACATTGTGGTTCAACTCAAATATACTAATTGATAAAAAAAGTTTATCAATTGGAACCTTTACCATGTGGAAGGGGGAAAAAGTATCATTATTATTATTAACCCTGTTTTTCACAAGCGTGGCAGGCTGTAAATTCTGCAAACAACGTTTCTAGGTTGGGCTGATAGCAGGACAAAATACTGTATGTTGGTCATGGCTTCCGAGTGGCACAGTAGTCTAAGGCACTCCATCTCATTGCAACAGTCCCTGGTTTGAATCCAGGATGTATCACATCTGATTGGGAGTCCCATAGGGCGATGCACAATTGGCCAAGGGTCATCCGGGGTTAGGGGAGGTTTTGGCTGGCCGGGATGTCCTTCTCTTCCTTTAAAAACAGAAATAAGTATTTTGGCCTTCATAAATATTATTTTGGCCTTTATTCAGATTACAATCGCTCACTTTCATTTTTTGTTTTACAAAATAATTTCCAAAATATCATTATATATTGCCTACCCGCTGTGGATGACTATTTCAGCACCGTTTCGCGCTGCTCTGAGACAAGCATGGTGAAACGAAAATGTTAAATTATATTTGATGATATTCTTAAAATATATAAAACATATGTGTTGACAATTATAAGCAAGTGATGTCTGCTAAATAATGAAGTTGATGGCACAGTCATATAGCCTCGGCACCTACATAAATATGCGTGTGGCCGATCTCGTGCAACCGAAAAATGTTGGATAAACCATATACTGTACAGTACTGTATTTCTTCATCAGCAACTTTATGCTTTCATTAACTTCTCTAGGGTAGGGGGCAGCATTCAGAATTTTGGATTAAAAGCATGCCCAAATTAAACTGCCTGCTTCTCGGTATGCATATAACTGGTAGATTTGGATAGAAAACACTCTAAAGTTTCCAAAACTGTTAAAATAGTGTCTGTGAGTATAACAGAACTGATTTGGCAGGCGAAAACCTGAGAAATCAATTCGGGAAGTAGTTTTTTTTGTTGGTTTTCTAGTTTTCTTTTCAATGCCATTACAGTATCCATTGACTTAGGACTCAAATTGCAGTTCATATAGCTTCCACTAGATGTCAACAGTGTTTAGAAATTGTTTCAGGCTTGTATTCTGAAAAATTAGGTGGTAAGAGCAGTCTAAATGAGTGGACCCTAAAGTGTCACAGAGCTTTTTCATGCGCACGACCGAGAGAGTGCTTTTCTTGTTTACCTTTTATATTGATGATATTATTGTCCGGTTGAAATATTAGTGATTATTTAGGCTAAAAACAACCTGAGGATTGAATATCAACATCGTTTGACATGTTTCCATGAACTTTACGGATACAATTTAGATTTTTTGTCTGACTGTTTTGACTGCGTTTGAGCCTGTGGATTACTGAAGAAAACGCGCAAGCAAAACTGAGTTTTTTGGATATAAAGAGACTTTATCGAACAAAAGGAACATTTATTGAGTAAATGAATGTCTGTTGAGTGCAACCATATGAAGATCATCAAAGGTAAGGGATTAAGTTTATCTCTATTTCTGACTTGTGTAACTCTTCTACTTGGCTGGTTATTGTTTGTAATGATTTGTCTGCTGGGCTATGTTCTCAAATAATCGTAAGGTATGCTTTCGCCATAAAGCATTTTTAAAATCTGACACCGTGGTTGGATTCACAAGAAGTTAATCTTTAAACCTATGTCAAATATGTTGTTTTCTGAATTTTTATAATGAGTATTTCTGTATTTGAATTTGGCGCCCAGCAGTTTCACTGGCTGTTGAAGAGGTGGGACGCTAACGTCTCACGTACCCAAGAGAGGTTAATAAAAGAATGATACAAATACTCTTTCAAAAGGCAGATGTTTATTTCCTTATTGAGACCATAACGAATTACTATGGAGATAAATATCACTGAATGACAGAAATATTGGAACAAAGTAGGCTAATGAAGGTAAACAAATTTTTGCTGTTACTGGAAAATATGTTTCTCTCCCTCTAAGAACATAAATAAATGTTTTGGCCTTGAATCAGGTTACAATCTCTCAATTTCGTTTTTTTTTAAACAAAATGATCTCCAAAATATCGTTATATATTATCAAGTTGATGGCACAGTCATATAGCCCCGGCACCTATATACAGCTGATTGACTCACTCATTCATGGCTTTGAGTCAAAATAAATAAGTACCAACATTCTTTCTGATAGCATTTTATACAGAAATGTTTTGGTTATCCTGACCTGGACACCATGTACAGTATTATAATAGCCCATTATGGGCTGTTAGCAGGACAATATACCTTTACCAACACCTCTGTGTATTTTGATACTTTGTGGATGGGGCCCCCCGAGTGGCGCAGCGGTCTAAGACACTGCATCACAGTGCAAAATGTGTTGCTACAGATGCAGGTTTGACTCCCGTGCCGGCCACCACCGGAAGACCCATATGTAATTATTGGCGGTCACGATATACTGTAGGCCTACCGTAGGGACATGAGTCTCACTAGTGTTGAGTAATGGTAGGGTAGCCTAGTGGTTAGAGCGTTGGACTAGTAACCGGAAGGTTGCAAGTTCAAATCCCCGAGCTGACAAGGTACAAATCTGTCGTTCTGCCCCTGAACAGGCAGTTAACCCACTGTTCCTAGGCCGTCATTGAAAATAAGAATTTGTTCTTAACTGACTTGCCTAGTTAAATAAAGGTAAAAAAAAAAAAAAAAAAAATGTGCTGTTAAAAGTGGTGTAGGTCTTATTTATTTAAAGAGTATATTTTAGCATTGTTTCGCGCTGCTCTGAGACAAGCATGGGGACTGGTCTTGAGATTTTTATTTTCACTGAATCTCCATTTGGGTATTGGTTAGACTACAATAATACAATTAGGGTGTAGAAATGTTATGTGCTTAAGTACTGTAGCCTACTCCTGACGTTGTACAGCACCACATTTTCCATTTTTTCATTTTTCATTTTTCTTGGAATAGAAACACCAAAATATTAATCAAATTAATTACGCAACATTTCTTAAAATCAGTCCCGTATACTATGTTCTTACAAAAAAAGTTTTTAAATTCTCTACTACAGCCACGACTGAAGGCTTTCAAATGCTTCTCAAAGATGCCCTCTGGTGGTCAAACTAGCACTAAGTAGCTTTAATGGTAAAAATGGCTGACAAATAATGTGCCATAGAATTCTGCGGCATCGTGCAAGCTGTGCTGCAGTACGCTGCAACTTTTAAAGGACGAACCACTGTAATCATCATGGTGCTTTTTAAGGGTAAGTTTAGAAACATTGGAAATTACTTACTTACAAATCATACAATGTGATTTTCTGGATTTTTGTTTTAGATTCCGTCTCTCACAGTTGAAGTGTACCTATGATAAAAATTACAGACCTCTACATGCTTTGTAAGTAGGAAAACCTGCAAAATCGTCTGTGTATCAATTACTTGTTCTCCCCACTATGTAAATATGTTATTTCCATTTTTTTATTTTATAAATTAGCAAACATTTCTACAAACTTGTTTTTGCTTTGCATTATGGGGTATAGTGTGTAAATTGATGAGGGAAAAAACATTTAAGAATAAGGCTACAATGTAACACAATTTGGAAAAAGTCAAGGGGTCTGAATACTTTCCGAACGCATTGTATAGCTGAACCAATATACATTCTCAAGTTGAATTGTATGTTCGCTCAACTTTGAATTTTAGATTGAGTGAATAAGTCCAACTATTAACAGATTGCATTAGTTTAGAAAATGATATGTTTTATGTTTATGTATCATAACATTAATTTACCAAACAATGTACATACAAAAACACAGGTATTGAATAATTATTTTTTTATCAACCTGCAGTAGAGCATACTGGGAAATGTGATAATGATGGGTGTGGTATTGAGTGGTTTTGTTCCCACATTAAAAAATATTTCAGTTTATTATAAAATACTACAGTAATGTCTGCAAAAACACTACCGTTTTTTTTTGTTACTATAGTAAATAATATAGTATTTCATTTGCACATACCATGCCCATTCCCCTGCCCCATATTCCAATTTGTGCCACTCATAAGTGAGAAACCTACATTCCAAGTATAGACCAGGTTATAGAAAAGAGCAGAAGCTTTGAACTGTCCATTCAGACCCCAGTCCTACGTACCTACAGGTTATAGACAATTTGCTATTTTAGTATTCCTCCAGTAGGTTTCCTCAAGGAAAAAGCCTCTACTTCTATGTCAAAGATAATAAAACAAAAACACAATATTACAGTAGTGTCCGCAAAACTCTACAGTAAATACTACAATCTGCAAAAACACTACATTGATTACTAGTTTTATCCCTAATTTATTCCAGGTGTGCCGCACTACTATGGCTGACCTAGTAAAACAACACATTTTCATTTCTAAAAACATTGTTTATATATATATACAGTAGTTATACTATAGTTAACTGTAAATAATACAGTATTCATTTGTGTTTTTGAAGACTTTAGCACATAAACTCAAATTATTGTTCTTTTAAAGTCCACTCAACTCACATGATAACACTGTGTAAGTAATTGGTTAAGTTGGCTTTTTCATAGTGCATAGACATAAGAAGACCAAATATATAAGATGAAATAGGTATTACACATAGTAGACATCAAGATATCAAGTGTTGAGCATTAATCAATGCTCTCAGATATATGCATAGGGACAGATGGAGCGAGACCTCTAGACATTAATATATCGTAAGCCTTGAAAATAAAAGTTCTACCAAAACTAATCTCAACTATAGGGTGGATCTCATATTGACTACTTTCCATTCAACCTTCCTCCTCCTCCCTTCTCTCTCCGTCTATTCCTCATTTACTCTCTCTTTCTCTATCCATCCTCTCTCTCTCTCTCCCCATCTCCCTCCCTCGCTCTATCCTTCCTTCCACCCTTCTCTCCGTGGCTCTTGGTATTAGTGTCACCCAGCCACTTCTCACTAACCACCCCATTCAATTTCATCCTTCGGAGACGATACAGAAACCATTATGCATAGAGCAAATCACAGTAATGTGTGTGTGTGTGTGTGTGTGTGTGTGTGTGGGTGCTATGGTATATGTGGTGGGACTGTTTGATTGTTAAGGCAGTTATGATAACAACAGCACAAACCATTTCTTTATGCCGACATTAATTACTTAGTTTAACAGATTCTTAAATTAATAGGATTGTTTCAGAATGTCATTGCTTATAGGTCATATGTAAAATAATGTTTTTAATACAATGAATGTTATATGTGTATAATAACGTCAGGCAGGATAATGTGATACACAGAGGTGTACATTATTAGGGCTTAAAGTTATGCTTTCATAATAATTATAATTATACAAAGAGAAAGAGAAAGGGACTAGATCACATGAATCTGATTTATACTTTATAGTGACACAGGGCACATCAAATAGTGGAAGTCCTCTGTTGTTCTGCCCAATCCAACATCAAGCTCTAAACATCTCATTCCCAGGCATAATGAAAACTCTCTGATACACTTTGCCAAACCAATCTGAGAGATCAGTGTGTGTGCGTACATGTGTCTGTCTGCCTGCCTGCCTTCCTGCCAACCATGCTCCCATCCCCAGCCCAACCCTCCAGCCATCCTTCGACCTCTTGTGATTTCAACATCATTGTGACATCAATGTAACATAAATGAAATATCAGCTCACATGGATGCTGTGGCAGTCAGTACAGTGCAGTATAGCTAGATGGATACTGCACAGGTATGATGACCTGACCACTCTCAAGCTTTGATCCTGTTTGACTTTCTATGGTCTATCATTGTTTAAGTAACTTGCGTCCTCCATAGAATAGAATGATTAAAACGGACATTCCCATTCAAGTCAATATTCCTTGATTACATTTACTGTAAATTCTGGTGGCCATATTGAGTGTACCCATATGCTAGTCATTATATTTCTATGGTGTGGCCTGTCCACCTCCGGCTAAAATGAAGACCGGTTTATAATAGCAGTCAATGTAAGAGCTATCAGCACCGTGAGGGATACTGAGATAGGGCTGATAGAAAATACAGAAATAGGCTGAGGACGGATTTCCCTTCACCCGCTGCCTGACAGAATGGGGGGGGGAGAAAGTAAACAGATAAGCTCAATGTTAGCTATCCAGCAGTGCAGTGGATGCCTGCTTGTCTGTCTGTCTGTTTGCCAATATATTCAAGCCATCTGTATAGTGCATTTCAGGGCCAGACTTGGCATGGCTGTACTATCTCCCTCTGCATCACTGTTGCCTTATCTGTGTTCCATATTCTACAACACCGCGTGTCTACGGAACGATAAATAAATAGTTGATGAGTTATGGCATTGATAAAATAAGCAGAGCGAGATATAGTACATAAAAGGTAGACGTTTTTGGGGGTTTGTGTGTATGTGTGTGAGCGCGTGCCTGTCTTGTCTGTCCATGCATTCATCACTCTGTATGTTCATTACTCCATCTGTCTGTCTGTCTATACCGTATAAGTCATGAATGGGAGAGAGTGGAATTCAAAGAAAGAGGGGAAGTCAGAGAAAGAAAGAAAAAAGAAAAACACAGAGCAGGAGAAAGAGTGTGTTTGTGGGATCGGGGTGGGTCTGGGGTGAGCAGCAGGACACAGAAAACACTGGGCGAGTTTCAGAAAAGTCATTAGTAGTGGCATTTGATGGTGGCGGCGTGTCAATGACACAGAGACTAGCTCGCAGTGGGAGAGGGTTTAGGGGCCAGGAAGCATGGGAGTAAAGGCTGGGGGAGTGGATTGGGACTCCCTGGGGCGACTGGTGTTATTAAAAACTGTTCAGCTAGTGAGTTATACATACAGACACACACATGCACAAAAGCACACAATAAAGCATGCACACACACAGACGGACAGACACACACAGACTACATTTCAAATATACACGTCTAATGTACATTGTACTTCAAAGTGTGTTATGCTAGATTTAGATCAAGAATCATAGGGCTGAAATACAGTATTATCACCTTTCATACCAAATAGTAAACTAATAGGGATACAACTTACTCTAAAATGTGATAAACAAAAAAACACAGTATGCACCACCCCTGCACTATTACCACCATTACATTAAATGGGGAATTTGGATGAGGCCCATCTGTTGTTTTAGTCGAACATTGTGTTTGGCTAATAGTCTCTGAATGTGTCCCAAACGGCACCTTATGTCCTATATAGTGCACTTCTTTTGACCAGAGCCCTATGGGATGATATGATGGGCCCTAATCAAAAGTAGTGTACTAAATAGGGAACAGGGTGCCATTTGAGACACATCATTGTCTCATTTACATTTTAAGTCATTTAGCAGACACTCTTATCCAGAGCGACGCACAGTTATCTCGGTCTCCACACACTGTGCCATGGCTGGTTGCTGTAAATCCGTCCAGCTCATTAGCGCTGACACAGGGAATGCTAGCAGCCCACCTGCTCCCCTTCACCCTCTTTATAGCACCACAAATTAAACCCACAATTACAGTACGCATGCCAGCGCATGTGCGCACACACTCCTCTTTTACAACTCCTCAATTTACACACACTCCTCTTCTCTATACCTTCTCAATTACACACACTCCTCTCGTCTTTACTCCTCTACACCTACCCATCCACAGGTCACGTTGAGCTGTTTTCTGTATTCCTGTTTTATCTCACTTTCACACTCCCTCTTCCAGCTCTTTCCCATTCCTTCCATTGTTACTTTTTTCCTCCATGTCCTTCTCTCTGTCTCTGTATATGTATCTCTCTACATTCCAAATCTCTCTCTTTCTCACTCACATCTCTTTCCACTCCTTTCTGTTATTTTTCCTCTCCGTCAAACTAGTTCCATCTCTGTCCATCCCCATCCTTCTCTGCCTGTCTGTTTTTCTCTGCAGTCAACTTCAGGAACTAGCTTATCGTCTCAGAGTTGCTGATGGAAGTCATAATCTGTGATTGGCCGGCTACTGTGGCACATACGGTGAGTGACAGGTTGATGGAGTGATGTCGCAGCGTATTTGCTTTGCCCAACGGAGGTCACCGGAAGTCACAGAGGTAATGAGGCCATAAAAATGCGGAGCACAGAAAGTTGTTGGAGGAGGAAGAGGATGAGAGGGAGGGAGGGGACGGAGGAAACAAGATAGAACAGGGAACGAAGTCACAACACCCTCACTGCATCATCTCGTCCTCGGCTCCCCCATGGCTTAGCACTGAGTATTCTGTGAGCTACAGCTGGTGCCCGGAGTACATGTATCATACGCAAACATGGCCTGAGATAATTTAAAAATTATTTGATGAAGTTCATGAATTGCCTGGCTGGGACAGTAGAAATGTGAAAAGAACAGTGGAAACACTTATGGATGCATAGTGACACTTTAGTAAACAGGCATTTGCCATGGTTTATCATGAAATAAATCATGGCTTGGAACATAATTTTAGGCAATCAGCATCCAAGACCGGAACAGTCTAATCAAAATGTTATAAATGCTGTACCTACAGCAAGGACAACCTGCCTTGCCTGCCCTAAAGGCCTCTATCTATTCAAAGGTATAATTGCAGCAATTTGAGGGCTCCCGAGTGGCGCGGTGGTCTAAAGCACTGTATCTCAGTGCAAGAGGCGTCACTACAATCCCTGATTCATATCCAGGCTGTATAACATCTGGCTGTGATTGGGATTCCCATAGGGCGGCACACAATTGGCCCAGCGCTGTCCGGGGTAGGCCGTCATTGTAAATAAGAATTTGTTGTTAACTGATTTGCCTAATTAAATAAAGGTTAAAATAAAAAAAAATACCTTAGCAGCTCTTTGTAACTAGAACCCTGAGATAACCTCAAATAATGCAGAGAAAACCCTGATAGAACCCTCAGACAATCCTGAGAGAACCTTGAAAAAACACAGAGAAACCTGAGACAACTCTCCACTCATAGGAGGTAAAGAGGGCAGGCTACACAGCCCCCTCTTTCAGTGAATTTATTTGCTTGACTTTATGGATTGAAGAGGGGGAAAATCCCAGTGGCTTTGAAGATTTGGAGAAGACTGGGGATAGGCTATGCACTCAATATAAACACAACACGATATGTGTGTGTGCGTGGCTGAGATAGATTTCAGCCTCTGTTTGAAGTTCCAGACTCCAACATTCTACTCTACTCTGGCAATTACTTCATATCAACAATCAGATGGGGGAGAGGGCAAAAAGAAGGGAGTGGGGAGAGAGAGAGGGAGAGAGGGGGATAAAGAGAGAGAGAGAAGGGAGGTGAGACTGCCCCCCATCCTCTCCTCTTTTGGACCAGAGTGAGGGAAACTGTAAGAGGGAGATAAATAGAGACTAAAAGAGGGAGAGGGAGGGAGGGAGAGATTGAGAGGTGGGAGAGAGAGACTGAAATAGGAGGGAGAGACTTAGTGGAGGTAGTAGCCTGAAAGAGAGAAAGAAAAGCTGTAGTGGGAGAGATTAAAGACCACTGCAGAGGGAGAGTTTTTTTAATATTTGTATGGCAATTTGGATGACTTTCTCCAAATATGAGAAAGAAGAGGACTCCCAAACCAGTGGTTGGTTATCATGCAGGTCAACAGCCATTTGCAGGGCCAACTTGTTGTAAGGTTGCATGTCTGATAAGTCAACCAATTATGCAGAGACATTGACTCAAAGATTCTCACTGTCTGTGTATTATATCGAGCAAGAGAAACTATGCTTTTTCTCATAAATCAGTAAAAAATTGTCACACACACACATAACACAAGACTTCTTGGTTCAGTTTTACATTTCCCCCAGCAATGGTTAAGGTTAGGATTGTAAGAGGGAAACTGATCCTAGATCTGTACCAAGGGGATACTTCATCCCGCAGTGACTCCAGAGGACAATGATAGTGTTCCCCACAAGGACAGTGGGACAAGTTAGGGAGTACAGTTATATACAGTAGCTATTACACATTCCATATACATGACTGTAGCCTACCTCTGCAATGTGTACTGTGTACGGCTGGCCATGGAAAGTAGGGGAGTTGTCATTCACATCTCCTATCTGAATATTCACTGTGTCTTTGACCACCTGCGAAAGCACAAGAGGTCCTAATCTTTAATACACAAACACACAGACAGAGAGATACACAGACACACAATACACTTACTCTATGTATAGAATGAGGGTGGTGTCTTAACCCATAGGAATGTGTAGGTTGAAATATCATTGTGTTTTAGTGCATCAGGGAGAGGTGTGGCAGTGGTTAGAGTGTTGGACTAGTAACCGAGAGGTTGCAAGATCAAATCCCTGAGCTGACAAGGTAAAAATGTGTCGTTCTGCCCCTGAACAAGGCAGTTAACCCACTATTCCTAGGTCGTCATTGAAAATAAGAATTTGTTCTTAACTGACTTGCCGAATTAATGAAGGTAAAGCAAAAATCAGAACAGTACATGTTAGACAGGTGCCAGAGTGAGTAACATACACACAATCAATCAACTCCTTGACACATACAAGTATTACACACACTCTATGCATAGAATGAATGTAGTGTCTTAACCATTACCCATAGGGTTGTGGAGTGTCAGTGTGTTTTAGCATTTGAACATTGCATGTGAGACAGGTGTCAGAGTGAATAATAGTTGGTCAGGTGGAGTTGTATCTACAGTGTGTGAGCTGCTTGACATCCAGGATGTGTAACAGTGTTGACTCTTGGCTCTTTGGCTCTTACCCCTTGGCTGTCACTCACAAAGAACTCCACCTGCATCTCCGACTTGGTCTGGAAGAGATGGAGAGAGATGTCAGCCAAACCCTTCATATGGGAAGGAGGGAGTGTGGGGAGGGAACGGAGACAGGGTGTGTGTGTGTGTGCATGCTCGTGTGTGTGTGTGTGTGTGTGTGTGTGTGTGTGTGTGTGTGTGTGTGTGTGTGTGTGTGTGTGTGTGTGTGTGTGTGTGTGTGTGTGTGTGTGTGTGTGTGTGTGTGTGTGTGTGTGTGTGTGTGTGTGTGTGTGTGTGAGTGTGTGTGTGTGTATGCACGTGTGGGTGGTTGTGTGTGGGTGTGTGTGTGTGTGCATGCACGTGTGGGTGGTTGTGTGTGTGCGGCAGTGTGTGTGTGTGCCTGTGTCTTCTAACCTCGCGGTCCAGGGGCTGTCGTAGCCACACTACTCCAGTGTCTCTCTCCACTGCAAAGTACCTCATGGCCTCCTCTCCCACTACCCCGAAAATGAGGGGCTCCTGGTCTGGGTCCTCCGCCTGCAGCTGGGTCACTGATGTGCCTGACATGCATAGGAGAAGACAGGGGTAATTGGTCAATCCCAGGAAACATTGGTTGTATCCAAAATGGCACCCTATTCTCAATTTAGTGCATTACTTTGGGTGAAATGGCACCCTATTCCCCATTTGGCTCTCTAATCTCCATTTAGTGCACTACGTTTTTGGCCGGCTGCACTAAATAGGGAATAGGGTTCCATTTCGGCTGCAACGTTAATATATCAAGAAACAAAAAAGACAGCCAGCTGTATTACTGCTTGCTATGCCATAATTCGTGAAAATGGAGGATGGGGGCTAGAGGTTATTTATGGTAGACTTAAACTGAAGGAAAGATAAGGAGCCACTGAGAGGGGATAGGTTATGGTAGAGTGACAAGTCACCCACACGGAGAACATGAAGGGCCATTAAGAGGTTAAAGTGTTGCTGTGTAGTGTATTTACCAGCATGGCACACACACACACACACACACACACACACACACATTCACACACACTAACACACATGCAAACACAGGCAGGCAAACACACACAAGCACAGGCACACTAACATCTAGTATCCTCTCCATCCCCTCCCTCCCTCTCTCTCCATTGGAGACTACTGTAGAGTTGAAGCCAAACTAAATCAAGCCTGTCACTTCCAGGCCCCGGCTGATAACACAAAGACCAATTAGGCTCCACAATCACACACCCTTCTCTTTTTATTAATATAATCCATTTTCACCATGAAACGGAGGCAAAAATGACTAATTAATATTACAATTTATGAACCCTTCTCATTGCATCTAATGAGATTTATGCAAATGATGCTGCTTTCAATATGAATTTGGTTGAAGACTGTGCAAATTAAGCACTTTCTCACACACTCATCAATAATAACTGCAAAAGTCACCCTATCCCGCGCACTCTCCCTCTCCAGCTCTCCTCCATTGAAAAGGAAATGTCCACTGCATGTGGAAATACATGGCTCAAATGACACCCTAGTCCCAAATGGCACCCTATTCACTATATAGTCCACAACTTTTGACCAGGACTCTGGTCTTCAGGATCCTTTTGGCAAACTCCAAGTGGGCTGTCATGTTCCTTTTACTGAGGAGTGACGTCCATCTGGCCACTCTACCATAAAGGTCTGATTGGTGGAGATGATGCAGAGATGGTAGTCCTTCTGGAATGTTCTCCCATCTCCACAGAGGAACTAAATTACACTTGCTATGATAGACATGCATGTTCTAATATTATAGTCCAATTGGATGTATAAAATTGAGAATGAATTTGGCTACATACAGACCAGTACAGTGTGTAATAATTGACAACACGACATACTTATTACATTTGTGTTTTGGTAGAGGAGAATACAGCGCCTCAACAGCGCCCTCCTTTGACAAGCCACCTGTGTTCTCCTCCTATTTCCAGCCTCGGTCCTCTGAACAGTCAACTGATGGCAGTTGATCATTATCAATAGCACAACAAATACAGCTTCCATGAAAACAAAGAAATGGCTAATAATGACAAACTATAAGTTGTGGTGAGTTGCCACCACCGGTAACATTTAAGTTGTATGTGTGGTATGTTTTTAGACATTTTTGCAACAATTTTTTTAATGAAAAATATACTTAAATATCACATTTACTTAAGTATGCAGATCCTTTACTCAGTCTTTTGTTGAAGCACCTTTGGCAGCAATTACAGCCTCGAGTCTTCTTGGGTATGATGTGTGCTTAGGGTCGTTGTCCTGCTGGAAGGTGAACCTTCGTTCCCAGGCTGAGGTCCTGAGCACTCTGGAGCAGGTTTTCATCAAGGATATTTCTGTACTTTGCGCCATTAGTCCCTACCACTGAAAAACATCCCCACAGCATGATTCTGCCACCACCATGCTTCACCATAGGGATGGTATTGGCCAGGTGATGAGCGGTGCCTGGTTTCCTCCAGATGTGACGCTTGGCATTCAGGCCAAATGGTCTGAAAGTCCTTTAGATGCCTCCAAGCAGGCCGTCTGGCCACTCTACCATAAATGCATGATTGGTGGAGTGCTGTAGAGATGGTTGTATGGAAGCTTCTCCCATCTCCACAGAGGAACTCCAGAGCTCTGTTAGAGTGACCATCGGGTTCCCGGTTACCTCCCTGACCAAGGTCATTCCCCCCCGATTTTTCAGTTTGGCCGGGCGGCCAGCTCTAGGAAGAGTCTTGGTGGTTCCAAACTTCGTCGATTTAAGAATGATGGAAGCCAACGTGTTCTGGGGGTCCTTTAATGCTGCAGATTTTTTTGGTACCCTTCCCCAGAACAGTGCCTCCACACAATTCTGTCTTGGATTTCTATGGTCAATTCTTTCGACCTCATGGCTTGGTTTTTGCACTGTCAACTGTGGGACTTTATATAGACAGGTGTGTGACTTTCCAAATCATGTCCAATCAATTAAATGTACCCCAAGTGGACTCCAGTCAAGTTGCAGAAACTCAAGGATGATCCATGGAAACAGGATGCACCTGAGCTCAATTTCAATTCTCATAGCAAAGGGCCTGAATACTTATGTAAATAAGTTATTTTTAATTTTTAATACATTTGCAAAAACTTCTCCAATCTGTTTTCGCTTTGTTGTAATTGTGTGTAGATTGCTGAGGATTTTAATACATTTTAGTGTAAGGCTGTGACGTAACAAAATGTGGAAAAGTCAACGGGTCTGAATACTTTCAGAAGACACTCTATTATCTAATATACAATTAACATCCAAGATGGCATAGCAGTCAGACGTCTTTGTCCTCATCTTGTCCCGTGTCCCGTGTATATAGATATTTTTCTAAGCATATCTTTATAATATTACTCCTAAACCTCGAATTTAATATACTCTCCAGCAAACCCGCTTCACCCAATGTGGTACGGATCTGCTATTTGTCTTTACTTTCGAACCAGAATCCCCCAACAGAAGCTAGCCACCTCCGAGCTAGTAGTCAGCTAACCACTGCTAGCGGTCATCAGTTAACCTCTAGCTCGGAAATCTCTCGCCAGTTTGCACAACGCGATTCAAACCAGAGCATACCGGACTTATTTTCTCTCCATATCCCCGGATTCCTACCGCAAGCTCTGAACCTTTTCACCTGGATCATCGCAGCTAGGTAATTGCAATCCGAGTTGCTACTCCTGGCTAACGTCTCTGTCCCGAAGCAAGCACCAATTAGCCTGAAGCTAGCCCATGCTAGGCCCATCTCCGGGCTAGCCGAAGAGGTCGATCAGCCACTCATTGGGCTACAATACCTATTTTGCCAATTGGCAGGGACCACTTATACCACACAAAACCCTGCTAATCCATCACGACTGGACTACCGACGTAATCTGCCCGAAGGTTCTTTTTGCAACATGCCTCTCTGTCGCGACGTCTCCTGAATGCCCATCTGCTAGCCTGCTAACCGCGGCCCGCTAGCTGTCTAGAGCATATCGGACTGTTAGCTGAATAGGTCCATCGGCCAATTTTCTTGGGCCACTATACCTATTTTGCCAATTGGACTGGGCACCTTTACTACACGGAACCCTACTAACCCATCACGACGAGGCTCCGCACGAGAAGGATACAACAGACTTCTTACGTCGCGACGTACCTCTAAGGCCCTTCTGCTAGCTTGCTACTCCCGGCCTGCTAGATGTCTGAATCGCTGTGTCTCCAGCCAGCTTAACTACTCACTGGAACCCTATGATCACTCGGCAACGCATGCCTATCCCTAATGTCAATATGCATTGTCCATTGCTGTTCTGTTTAGGGATTATTGTCTAATATCACTGTAGAGCCTCTAGCCCTGCTCAAGATGCCTTAGCTAACACTTCAGTTCCACCTCACACACATTACCTCCACTGTATTCTCATCCTACCATACCTTTTTCTGTACATTATGCCTTGAATCTATTCTATCACGCCCAGAAACCTGATCCTTTTACTCTCTGTTCCGAACGTACTAGACGACCAGTTCTTATAGCCTTTAGCCGTACCCTTATCCTACTCCTCCTCTGTTCCTCTGGTGATGTAGAGGTTAATCCAGGCCCAGCAGTGCCTAGCTCCACTCCCATTCTACAGGCGCTCTCATTTGTTGACTTCTGTAACCGTAAAAGCCTTGGTTTCATGCATGTTAACATCAGAAGCCTCCCCAAGTTTGTTTTATTCACTGCCTCAGCACACTCTGCCAACCCGGATGTCCTAGCCATGTCTGAATCCTGGCTTAGAAAGACCACCAAAACCCTGAAATTTCCATCCCTTTCTATAACATTTTCCAACAAGATAGAACTGCCAAAGGGGGCAGAGTGGCAATCTACTGCAGAGATAGCCTGCAGAGTTCTGTCATACTATACAGGTCTGTACCCAAACAATTTGAGCTTCTACTTCTAAAAATCCACCTTTCCAGAAACAAGTCTCTCACCGATGCCGCTTGCTATAGACCACCCTCTGCCCCAGGTGTGCCCTGGACACCATATGTGAATTGATTTCCCCCCCATCTAGCTACAGAGCTAGTGCTGCTAGGTGACCAAAACTGGGACATGCTTAACACTCCGGCCATCCTACAATGTAAGTTTGATGCCCTCAATCTCACACAAATTATCAATGAAAGTACCAGCTACAACCCCAAATCCGTAAACACGGGCACCCTCATAGATATCATCCTAACCAACTTGCCCTCCAAAAACACCTCACCATTCAAAAAATGTAGAACCAGGAACAGATATAGCCCTTGGTTCACTCCAGACCTGACTGCCCTTGACCAACACAAAAACATCCTGTGGCGTACTGCATTAGCATAAAATAGTCCCCGCGATATGCAACTTCTCCGGGAAGTTAGGAACCAATATACACAAGCAGTTTGAAAAAGTTAGGCTTAGCTTTCCTAACAGAAATGTGCATCCTGTAGCACAAACTCAAAAAAGTTACGGGACACTGTAAAGTCCATGGAGAATAAGAGCACCTCCTCCCAGCTGCCCACTGCACTGAGGCTAGGAAACCCGGTCATCATCGATAAATATACAATAATTGAGAATTTTAATAAGCATTTTTCTACAGCTGGCCATGCTTTCCACCTGGTTATCCCTACCCCGGTCAACTGCCCTGTACCCCCCACAGCAACTTGCCCAAGACTCCCCCATTTGTCCTTCACCAAAATACAGATAGCTGATATTCTGAAACATCTGCAAAATCTAGACCCCTACAAATCAGCCGGGATAGACAATCTAGACCCTCTCTTTCTAAAATGATCTGCCAAAATTGTTGCAACCTCTATTACTAGCCTGTTCAACCTCTCTTTCGTATCGTCTGAGATCGCCAAAGATTGGAAAGCTGCCGCGGTCATCACCCTTATCAAAGGGGGAGACACTCTAGACCCAAACTGCTACAGACATATATATATTCTACCCTGCCTTTCTAAGGTCTTCGAAAGCCAAGTTAACAAACAAATCACCGACCATTTTGAATCCCACCGTACCTCCGCTATGAAATCTGGCTTCCGAGCTGGTCATGGGTACACCTCAGCCACGCTCAAGGTCCTAAACTATATCATAACTGCTATCGATTAGAGACAATACTGTACAACCGTATTCATTGACCTGGCCAAGGATTTCCACTCTGTTAATCACCACATTCTTATCGGCAGACTCAACAGCCTTGGTTTCTCAAATGTCTGCCTCACCTGGTTCACCAACTACTTGTCTGATAGAGTTCAGTGTGTAAAATCGGAGGGCCTGTCCGGACCTCTGGCAGTCTCTATGGGGATGCCCCAGGGTTCAATTCTCGGCCCGACTCTCTTTTCTCTATACATCAATTATGTCGCTCTTGCTGCTGGTGATTCTCTGATCCACCTCTACGCAGAAAACACCATTCTGTATACTTCTGGCCCTTCTTTGGACACTCTGCTAACTAACCTCTAGACGAGCTTCAATGCCATACAACTCTCCTTCTGTGGCCTCCAACTGCTCTTAAATGCAAGTAAAACTAAATGCTTGCTCTTCAACCGATCGCTGCCCGCACCTGACCGCCCGCCCGTCCAGCATCACTACTCTGGACGGTTCTGACCTAGAATATGTGGACAACTACAAATACCTAGGTGTCTGGTTAAACTGTAAACTCTTCTTCCAGACCCACATTAAGCATCTCCAATCCAAAATGAAATCTAGAATCAGCTTCCTATTTCACAACAAAGCATCCTTCACTCATGCTGCCAAACATATTCTCGTAAAACTGACTACCCTTCCGATTCTTGACTTCGGCGATGTCATTTACAAAATAGCCTCCAACACTCTACTCAACAAATTGGATGCAGTCTATTACAGTGCCATCCGTTATGTCACCAAAGCCCCATATACTACCCACCACTGCAACCTGCATGCTCTCGTTGGCTGGCCCTCGCTTCATACTCGTCGCCAAACCCACTGGCTCCAGGTCATCTACAAGTCTTTGCTAGGTAAAGCCACACCTTATCTCAGTTCACTGGTCACCATAACAGCACCCACCCGCAGAACACGCTGCAGCAAGTATATTTCACAGGTCACCGCCAAAGCCAATTCCTCCTTTGGCCGCCTTTCCTTTCAGTTCTCTGCTGCCAATGACTGGAACGAACTGCAAAAATGGCTGAAGCTGGGGACTCTTATCTCCCTCACTAACTTCAAGCACCAGCTGTCAGAGCAGCTCACAGATCATTGCACCTGTACATAGCCCATCTGTTAATAGCCCATCCAACTATCTCATCCCCATACTGTATTTATTTATTTATTTTGCTTCTTTGCACCCCAATATCTCTACTTGCACATTCATCTTCTGCACATCTATCACTCCAGTGTTTAATTGCTATATCGTAATTACCTCGCCACTATGGCCTATTTTATTGCCTTACCTCCCTTATCTTACCTCATTTGCACACACTATCTACACTTCTTTTTTTTCAACTGTATGTTTGTTTATTCCATGTGTAACTCTGTGTTGTTGTATGTGTCGAACTGCTTTGCTTTATCTTGGCCAGGTCGCAGTTGTAAATGAGAACTTGTTCACAACTAGCCTACCTGGTTAAATAAAGGGGTAACTATTCCAACTTTGGGATTTGCATAGGCTCTTGAGGAACTCATACACCTATGTAAAACTCATTGAAGCTACAAAACTGTCAGTGTTAAACCTTAACATGTTTTGACAACACAACAGAACAGATGAACGGGAATGACATTTACTCTCTCTCTCAAGTGGCCAACAAGAATTATCTGAAAGCAATGCCCCTACTAAGCCATGCCTCCAGTCTTCTGGTCTGACCTGTTGGGTCATATCTTAATAACCCAGCATCAACAACCCAACCTGGCTCTTTTTAAAGAAAAAAGCCCAACTAAGTGACCCAATGCCTGCAACCCAGCAGTTGTGACATCCAAACAACCAATCATGTTTAAGAGTGTAGGCTAGGTTGAAGATACTGTCGCTAGCTAGTGACCTAAGTCAACTCCTAATATATATCATCATAAACAAACATCATTACTATCAGAAGAAAATGTTTATATAATTAAAATAGGAGGCTAAAGACATATAATATAATTGGCCAATGTTGTATTATGTAACATTGCTATTTTAATAATACTTAGGAATGGGTAATTGTTTACAAGTTGCTAACTATCACTTAAAGCCATCGCCTAAAACCAAACGTTTTCATCTTCTTTGGAATCTAGTAGGGCAACAAATCTGTCACGTTCTGACCTTTATTTCCTTTGTTTTGTCTTTATTTAGTATGGTCAGGGCGTGAGTTGGGGTGGGCAGTCTATGTTTGTATTTCTATGTTTTGCTATTACTGTGTTTGGCCTGATATGGTTCTCAATCAGAGGCAGCTGTCAATCGTTGTCCCTGATTGGGAACGATATTTAGGTAGCCTGTTTTGTGTTGGGTTTTGTGGGTGGTTGTTTTCAGTCTTTGTGTGTCTGCACCAGATAGAACGGTTTTGGTTGTCACCTTTGTTGTTTTGTATTTTGAGTGTTCACCTTTATTAAAACAAGATGAACAATTACCACGCTGCGCATTGGTCCTCCGATCCTTCTAACTTATCCTCCTCAGACGAGGAAGACGACAGCCGTTACAAAATCCAATAGCAAAATTAATTCAAACTGCTCTGCACAAGCCAGAAAAATATGCCCTCCAGAAACTCTTTGCTGCCTTTAATTTTTAAAATGTTTATTTTACCTTTATTTAACCAGGTATGCCAGTTGAGAACAAGTTCTCCTTTACAACTGCGACCTGGCCAAGATAAAGCAAACCAGTGCGACAAAAAACAAAATACGTTGAAATAATAATCCTTTGATGCATTCTACAGTAGCCATTCTACCGTGGTCCCTGCAGCATGCGCTCAAACTGGTGTGATTAGAACACTTGCGTTTAAACTGCCAACACTTTTTTTTTTACATAAACATTTTGCACAAACACAGTCTTCATAACCAACTTTATGTCGTCAATGTGAGCAGTTCATTTTTAGATGCAATGTTCAGACATTCACATAAGCAGCAATACCATAACACAATTCTCATCCAAAAATGTATTCTACATTAGTCCTAGGGCTAAATAAAGAGTGCGCTAACACAAGCAGTCATATTTAGCCAACTTTTAACTGATAGAAACCACAATATGAATTAGCTAATAGCAATTACTATTAACAATTCATCACATCATGTGTGAGCTCACCAGTGATCTAAATAATTTTTGCTAGAGGGTAGAGTTTGTGCGCGCTGCCATTATTTTCTGCGTCAACCAAAGATAAGGATAGGTCACAAGACACGTTGGGTCTGTACTGTATGCAGTGTGGAACCATCCCTTCACCTTGTTTTACAGTAATATCTTTGGTCTGACAGACGTTTACATAACACTCAGAATGAATTGAATGATGTCAACAAACATGGCTCCACAAAGCCAGAAAATAGCTTAACATTAGCTCATCATAATCAGTACAACCTTCAAAAAAGTATTTTACACACATCTGGTGTCAATTATCGAATCGGAATGCATGATTTATCACTAGAACTTAAAAACGAATAAAACAGTTAACTTTTTATGGCTGCTGGGGTAGTATTGAGTAGCTCTGATTAAAGGTGCCCATTTCAAACGGCCTCGTACTCAATTCTTGCTCGTACAATATGCATATTATTATTACTATTAGATAGAAAACACTCTCTAGTTTCTAAAACCGTTTGAATTATATCTGTGAGTCAAACAGAACTCATTTGGCACAAACTTCCTGACCAGGAAGTGGAAAGTCTGAAATCGATGCTCTGTTCTACTTCCTGCATGTACATGGGCATGATACGTAAGAGTATACGTGCACTTCATAGACCTTCCCCTGGATGTCAAGAGGCTGTGAGAGAAGAAATTTCGTGTTTATCTTGGTCTGAATTGGAATACAAGCTCTTTGTATGACGTGTCCCTCATTTCCGGTACTCTTGGGAGCGCGAGGTGGACAGTGGGATTGCCTTCTGTTTAGCTGCCGTTATGGACGACTACTATCTCCGGCTCTGATTTTATTTGATACATGTGACCATATCATCGTAAAGTATGTTTTTTCAATATAGTTTAATCAGATTATTGAAATTTTTTCGGGAGTTTTGCCGTGTTCCGTTCTCTGACTTTGTTGACGATGGAGAGATCCGTGCCACTTGGCTAGTGCGCGTGCTAAATGAAGAGGGAAAGTTGCCGTTCTAAATCCAAACAACGACTGTTCTGGACAAAGGACACCTTGTCCAACATTCTGATGAAAGATCAGCAAAAGTAAGAAACATTTTATGATGCTATTTCATATATCTGTCGTAGTCGTCGGCGCCCAAGTGTTTCTGGCTATTGTGCTAAGCTAATATAACGCTACATTTTGTTTTCGCTGTAAAACAATAAATCAGAAATATTGGCTGGAATCACAAGATGCCTGTCTTTCATTTGCTGTACACTATGTATTTTTCAGAAATATTTTATGATGAGTAATTAGGTATTTGACGTTGGTGTCTGTAAGTTTTATGGCTGCTTTCGGTGCAATTTCTGATTGTAGCTGCAATGTAAACTATGATTTATACCTGAAATATGCACATTTTTGTAACAAAACATATGCTATACAATAAATATGTTATCAGACTGTCATCTGATGAAGTTGTTTCTTGGTTAGTGGCTATTTATATCTTTATTTGGTCGAATTTGTGATAGCTACTGATGGAGTAAAAAACTGGTGGAGTAAAAAAAGTGGTGTCTTTTGCTAACGTGGTTAGCTAATAGATTTACATATTGTGTCTTCCCTGTAAAACATTTTAAAAATCGGACATGTTGGCTGGATTCACAAGATGTGTACCTTTCATATGCTGTATTGGACTTGTTAATGTGTGAAAGTTAAACATTTAAAAAATATATATTTTGAATTTCGCGCCCTGCACTTGAACTGGCTGTTGTCATAAGTGTACCGACGTCGGGCTTGCAGCCATAAATAAATGATTACCATTCAAACCATTTTCTGACAGTGATTCATTGATACAAGTGGCCTATGCTGGTGTTATGATACTGATGATTTGTCGCCACTGATAGTTTGTTTTCGTTTCTACTGTTTGTATTTACTATGATCCCCATTGGCTGCTCCCAAGGCAAAATTAAGGCAGTTATACAATTTTAAAGTCAATATCTCTTCCACTTTGAGCCATGAGAGATTGACATGCATGTCATTAATGTTAGCTCTCCGTGTACCTTTAAGTGCCAGCCTTGCTGCCCTGTTCTGAGCCAACTACAATTTTCCCGAGTCCCCCTTCGTGGCACCTGTCCACACGAATGAACAGTAGTCCAGGTGCGACAAAACCAGGGCCTGTAGGACCTGCATTGTTGATAGTGTTGTTAAGAAGGCAGAGCAGCGCTTTATTATGGACAGACTTCTCCCCATCTTAGCTACTGTTGTATCAATATGTTTTTACCATGACAGTTTACAATCCAGGGTTACTCCAAGCAGTTTAGTCACCTCAACTTCCTCAATTTCCACATTATTCATTACAAGATGTAGTCCCAAATACAATGCTTTTAGTTTTGGAAATATTTAAGACTAACTTATTCCTTGCTACCCATTCCGAAACTAACTGCAGCTCTTTGTTAAGTGTTGAAGTAATTTCAGTTGCTGTAGTAGCTGACGTGTATAGTGTTGAGTAATCCGCATACATGGACACACTGGCCTTACTCAAAGTAAAGATTGAAAAAAACAAGGGGCCTAAACAGCTACCCTGGGGAATTCCTGTTTCTACCTGGATTATGTGTGAGAGGTTTCCATTAAAGAACACCCTCTGTGTTCTGTTAGACAAGTAACTCTTTATCCACATGAAAGTAGGGGGTGTAAAGCCATAACATAAATGTTTTCCTAGCAGCAGACTATGATTGATAATGTCAGAAGCTTCACTGAGTTCTAACAAGACAGCCCCCAGAATCATTTAATCATCAATTTCATCAGTGATTTGTGTAAGTGCCATTTTTGTTGAGTATCCTTCCCTATATGCGTGCTGAAAGTCTGTTGTCAATTTGGTTACTATTTAATAGCTTTGTATCTGGTCAATCACAATTTTTTCCAGAAGTTTACTAAGGGTTGGTAACAGGCTGATTGGTCGGCTATTTGAGCCAGTAAGGGGGGCTTTACTATTCTTGGGTAGCGGAATGACTTTAGCTACCCTCCAGGCCTGAGGGCACATCCTTTCTGGTAGGCTTAAATTGAAGATGTGGCAATATCGTCCGCTATTATCCTCAGCAATTTTCCATCCAGATTGTCAGACCCCGGTGGGGGATCACTGAAGAATGTGACAAATATGCTTCATTACAATGAGCATGAACATAGACTTAAAAAAAAAATTACTCAATAAACAGATTGATAAAAACAAATACATGCATCTCTAAAACCAGAATACAATTTGATTTTAGAAAAGCAAACAGGAGGAGTGGAGTTGTTGAGAAATGCCATGCCGTGAACCAGCAAGGAGAGCAGCAGCTGTAAGCGGTAGTATTGTCACGCGATGATGTTGTAGAAAGAAGGCATACCGGACTTCTGCCATGTTGTTCTACGGAGTTGTTCAAGGAAGGAAAGAGAGGAAGCCTCCACACCACTCTTTCACTTAAGTATCTTACCTAGTTATTTTCTGATGATCTCATTTTGCTCTTTTGTAGCTTTGGCAAGTATATGTGTGTTTTCTATCCCAATTCACTTCTCTCCCTGTAAGTTTTAGAGAACCCCGTGGCCGCAACTCTTCTAATTTATTGTACCAGCGCTGCACAACCCATTAGGAATTCCTAGTCTCCGGCAGCGTTTAGAACTGCCGATCTGCGCTCAATAAGGCTGAGTTCATCTCAGCCTATATTGGCTTTCAGTCCCTACACATGTTGGCCCTGACGGAGACATGGAAGACCCCAGAGAACACTGCTACTAAAGCTGCTCTCTCATCATCGGACTATGTGTTCTCTCATAGTCATCTGGTTATAGCGGTAATGTTACAAGGCTTCTCATTTCTCCTAAATAGAGATTTTCTCTTCTCCCCCCCTCTCACCTGTCTACAGTGGTTCCTTCTTTAAAAGTTGCATCATACTGCTGCACACCTGTTACTGCAAGGTACTGCTATTTTGACTACCAGAGGGCATCTTTGAGAAGCATTTGATAGTATTCCGTATTGGCATTACAGAGAATTTAAAACCTTTTTTGTAATAACATAGTTTATGGGATTGATTTTAAGAAATTTGGCATAATTAATTTGATTAATATTATGGTGTTTCTATTCAGAGAAAAAGGAAAAAGGAAACCCTCACGGTTTCTATGGCGCTGTACAACGTGACGTCAGGTGTAGGCGACGGTCGAGATTAAGCTACAGCATTGAAGGATTGGAGGATTCTAAATTGTTTGCCTTCATTAGACAAGTTGGTTCCAATATTTCTGTAAAGCTGTGATTTTTTTTCCCATAGTAATTCTTTATGGATCCATAACTAAATCAACATCTACATTTTGAAAGAGTATTTTTTAATCATTATTTTATTAACAAAATTAGTTTATTTGTTTATTAGGCTGTAGTAAACATGGGAAAGTGCCTAATTCCTTACATAAGGGAGAGCAGGCCATGTCTGTACTGCAGAATGCAGGGCATGCGTTACTTCATAGTTGTGATGTCTTCACTATTATTCTACAATGTAGAAAATAGGAAGAATAAAGAAAAATCCTGGAATGAGTTGGTGTGTCCAAAACGTTTGACTGGTACTTGCTTAATTAATTTGATTAATATTATGGTGTTTCTATTCCATGAAAAAGAAAAAACACTCTGGGTTTCTCTTAGAATGGAAGGGAAAATATGGCGCTGTACAATGTGATTCCATATGTGTTATTTCATAGTTGTGATGTCTACTACAGAATTAGACATTAGACATTACTCAACACTAGTGAGACTCATTTCGCCCCTGTCAGACCTACAGTATAGCGAGATTCTTTTTCATGTTTAATGACATGACTCTCCGCCAATAATTACATTTAGAGGATTGAAGGACTATATATTAATATCTGAAGGGCATTTTCCATTAAGATCTGTGAGAATATCTAAGGGGCTTTTATATAATTCTAAAGTAACAATATTTTGGAGATTTCGTTTTCATTTAGAGTGAGCGAGAAAAAGGCAATTCTTCAACATGGGGTTAGACATTCTCACTAATTTGTAAATAAAACCAGTACAATGTGACGTCGGGAGTAGGCTACAGGATTGGAGGATTCTAAATTATTTGCCTTCATTAGACATTACTCAACACTAGTGAGACTCATTTCGCCTATGGAAGGCCTAAAGTATATCGAAAAATATTTTTTTCAATGATGTGACTCCTCCAATAATTACATTTAGAGGATTGGAGGATTATAAATTCATATCTAAGGGGCATTTTCCGTTAGATATTCTCACAGATCCTAAGGAACTTTTATATAATTCTAAATGATTTAATAATAATAAACACTTTAAAAAAAAAAGTAATGATATTTTTTATTTAACCTAGAGTGAATGAGAAAAAGGCAAAAAAGCAGACATCACTTGCTTATATTCAGTCAACACATATCTCAAGAATATCATGGCATATTTGTACAAGTAATTCGTTATGGACATTTTGAAAGAGTATTTTTATCATTATTTTATTAACGAAAGCATAAAGATGCTGATGAAGAAATACAGTATTGTACACTATATGCTTTTAAATATGGATAATAAAGCATTTAAAGCATTTTGAAGATATTGTTTTTTAGGCTACTGTGCAGTCTGACAAGTAAACATAGCATACAGCACATACTGTAGTAAACATGGGAAAGTGCCTAATTCCTTACATAAGGGAGAGCAGGCCATGTCCAGACTTTCTCGGTGACCTCAAGTACTCATTAACTCAGTCTGTAATGCTTTTTCGGGTTGCAACAGTCATGGACGGAAACTTCAGAGACACAGTATTAATGATGAACACCCGGAGGTTCACTGGTAAGCCACATTTGCCTCGGGATCCATCCCAGTTTGTATTTTGTGCCCACTCGTGGTATCTCTCTTTGGTTACACATCCTTGGAACAGCAGAACAGCACAATGGTCCAGGCGGCCCTTGCTGTGCCTGGTGAGCAGTTGGTCAAGATCTGTTGTCAGACGAGGAATGGAAATGTCAGGGTGAACCAACGACCTGACAAACCCGCCACGTATGTTGACTCTGCCTGTCGGAGGTGGACTTCCAGAGCCCACAGCTGTCACCCATATCTCTGCCCTCAGATAATGTTTCTCTTTCTGATGGTCTGCTTTCAATGTCTCGATCTCGGTCATCAAACTTTGAATATCACCCATGAGCACCTTCATCAGATGAGGAGAATGGTACCGCCCTGAGCCCCCATCGATTACAGTGGCCTATGATAGAAACGGTAGATCAATTAAGAATTAAAAGTGACTCCAACACACAAAAGCTGTACACATTTTAAGAATCTATCTTAACTAACCGCTTTCTTGGCAACCATGCGTTATTTCGGTGGGGCCCGTTGTCCAGCCCTTTGTCCACTGATCTCCATGGATGGTTGTTGGCATGGTTGTAAGCTCTACAAATACACATTCACGTTTTTAGTACACAATTATCGAGTTTATTATACAGTGCCTACACAGTGATAGGCTATATACCTTCTCTTTTTTTAAATAAAATGCTCTGAAACCAAAATACCTTTAGTTTTGGGGATCCTCTCAGCTCCGGGTCATTTTCAAGTCCACTGGTGGTTACAGTCCTAACCCTGGAACGGGTAGCACCATACAAAGAAGCTGGTTTGATGAAAACCATGTCCATTTCGTCTGTTCTCTTTGGTCGCAATGTGATTTTTTTCATTAACAGCTTGTTTTTGAAAGGTAACTGTGTTAAGGGTGGAGTTTTGGGCGGGGTGAGGAAAGGCGTGACTTTCAGGTTACAATTGGCTATAAGTATACAGCACATTGCCGATTGTCCTCACTTTGATTACATTGTAGCACCATGACCAGGATCTCTATACATTTAAGTGAGCAGATTAGGGCTTTCAGGAGGAACAGAAAATCTACTGGAGACATTTCAAAAATACTGGTCGACTTGGGGATTTTGGTCACAGACGGTGCTATTCGCAAACACTATCATCAGATGCCTGTTTTACGCCAAACTCGAAAGCTCAGGAAAGGCTACCATACATTAATGTAGGCCTAATAATGCTAGAAATAATGCTTAAATAAATTGACTGCTGGTCTTTACTGTATGCTGCACATTTTCACATTGTATTTCAATTTGCTCAAAATTGCTCCAAAAAAAAGGAAGTCCCAAGCATCCGCTCAAACTCCATTTGTGGGGGGCAATTTCTCGCCAGGGACCAGGCCCATATTTAATTTTTGATGGTAAGTTTGGCTATTTACAAAGACAAAGGTACATACAATATTGTAGCCTACAACTCATGGACTGTTACGTGTTCCACAATAACTCACTCTTGCCTCCTTTTTCAGGTATCGTGGCTCGAGATTTCTTTGAGGAAGAATTCATTAAGAGATATGCTGGACCCTATGTCAGAGAGGTGTTTCTGAGTACACATCGTTTCTTTCAAGGTCGGACTAGAGCAATATTTTGTTACGTTTAGGCCTATTTACATGTATATTTCTATTATTGTCCCTAATTTTGGCTGTTAGGCTAAATTAATTTTTTTATTCTCCAAATGTAGACAATGACCCAAAACACACTGCCGCCCGGGTTTGCATTGCAAATGAGGACAAACTGGGTCAAGACACCTGCAGAGTAAGTAGACCTTTATGTAGTAAAATAAAGGTAAAATAAAAATCAATAAATAAAAGACCTACAACACTTTCGGTAGGCCTACAGTATATTGACAAATATTTTTTTTCATCTGATATCCTGACATCCTGATTTCAACCCGATCTAACTTGTTTGGCATCAACTGAAAACATTCATTCATAACTCTGACAAGCCCACAAGCAAAGATGAACTGGTCAAGGCCATCAAGATGTTTTGGCTAGAGAAATTGACGATACAACAATGCAACAAATACATTGAGTTTAGAGTGACAAGGTTTGACCTGTGGTCGTGGAGCTGGGTGGAAGTGCGACCAAAATGTAGTTTATATAAACATCCACATTTGAATGTCTTTTTTCTCGTTATTATATTTTATTGACAAAAAGCATAAAGATGTTGCTGAATAAATACTGTATTGCTGTTTTGAGTTAGAAATGTAACACTTTAGAGAACTTAAGCGTCATACATTGCAAGTTGGGGGATTTTCACAACAGTAGCCGGGATATAAAAAGTATTTTGTCCTGCTAATAGGATACATTTGCATGATGGGCTACACCTGCTACAGTTGTGAAAAACAAGTGTTTGAAAACCTGTTTTCAAAATGCCTCCAGATGTCCATCACTACTGTAAATAAAAACACCACAACTTGTTTACATTATTTATTGTGTCACACATAATTTGCATCTACCTTTCCAATTACTTTTAGAGTTTTGGATTTACAATTGTACACTTTAACTCTTAGTTACACTGTTTAGATCGAACGTGCAGACTTTTTTTCTTTCAATTAAGGTTTTATGTAGGATGCTACATTTTTGACCAGTTGCAATAGTAAGTAGGCCTAATAAAGCCTCATAGCCTACCTCAGCAAGTTAAGTAATTTTATATAGGTCTAGGCTCCGAAGAAATAGACTCCAATTAAGATCTCTTGTTGGTTGTAAAGTCAAATGAAAAGTTAAGATAATTGTTGAAATGAATTGCTCGACTGGTGTAGGTTTTCGCCATCTGGTGTGCAACACTTGCATAACGAGCTTGCTATATTTTCAGTACCATTCTACCCCGGCCAATGAAGGCCTACCCCGGCCAAAACCGCTGGGCCAATTGTGCACTCCTAATCACGGTATGTATGTATATACATCTACTTTTTGCATGACACAAGTAATTTTTCCAACAATTGTTTACAGATTATTTCACTTATAATTCACTGTATCACAATTCCAGTGGGTCAGAAGTTACATACACTAAGTTGACTGTGCCTTTAAACAGCTTGGAACATTTCAGAAAATTATTTCATGGCTTTAGAAACTTCTGATGGGCTAATTGACATAACTTGAGTCAATTGGAAGTGCACCTGTGGATGTATTTCAAGGCTTACCTTCATACTCGGTGCCTCTTTGCTTGACATCATGGAAAAATAAAAATAAATCAGCCAAGACCTTGTAGACCTCCACAAGTCCGGTTCATCCTTGGGAGCAATTGCCAAATGCCTGGAGGTACCACCTTCATCTGAACGAACAATAATACGCAAGTATAAACACCATGGCACCATGCAGCCGTCATACCGCTCAGGAAGGAGACGCGTTCTGTCTCTTAGAGATGAACGTACTTTGCTGCGAAAAGTGCAAATCAATTCCAGAACATCAGCAAAGGACCTTGTGAAGATGCTGGAGGAAACAGGTAAAAAACGTATCCATATCCACAGTAAAACGAGTCCAATATTGACATAATCTAAAAGGCCGCTCAGCAAGGAAGAAGCCACTGCTCCAAAACTGTCATAAAAAAGTGAGACTACGGTTTGCAACTGCACATGGGGAAAAATATCATACTTTTTGGAGAAATGTCCTCTGGTCTGATGAAATAAAAATAAAACTGTTCAGCCATAATGACCATCATTATGTTTGGAGGAAAAAGGGGGAAGCTTGCAAGCCAAAGAACACCATCCCAACCGTGAAGCACTGGGGTGGAAGAATCATGTTGTGGGGATGCTTTGCTGCAGCAAGGGACTGGTGCACTTCACAAAATAGATGGCATCATGAGGCGGGAAATTATGTGCATATATTGAAGCAACATCTCAAGATATCAGTCAGAAAGTTAAAGCTTGGTCGCAAATGGACAAGGACCCCAAGCATACTTCCAAAGTTGTGGCAAAATGGCTTAAGGACAACAAAGTCAAGGTATTAGAGGGGCCATCACAAAGCCCTGACCTCAATCACATAGAAAATTTGTGGGAAGAACTGAAAAATCATGTGCTAGCAAGGAGGCCTACAAACCTGACTCAGTTGCCCCAGCTCTGTCAGGAGGAATGGGCCAAAATTCACCCAACTTAGTGTGGGAATCTTGTGGAAGTCTACCCGAAATGTTTGACCCAAGTTAAACAATTTAAAGGCAATGCTACCAAATACTAATTGAGTGTATGTCATCTTCTGACCCACTGGGAATGTGATGAAAGAAATAAAAGCTCAAATAAATCATTCTTTCTACTATTATTCTGACATTTCACATTCTTAAAATAAAGTGGTGATCCTAACTGACCTAAAACAGGGAATTTTTACTAGGATTAAATGCCAGGAATTGTGAAAAACTGAGTTTAAATGTATTTGGCTAAGGTGTATGTAAACATCCGACTTCAACTGTATTTATATTGTTTATTTTATTTATTATTTTTCAGAACATTAATCGTGTTTAGGTAGTTACGTGTGTAGGTAGATGTGAAAAGATAGACACAAATTATTTGTTGCAAGTTGGGGAGGGGGGGGTTCACACCTAGCTCAGCTATTAGACAATTCTTTAGTAAAAGTTGAATAGCCTATTGTTCAGCTAATAGCCCATCCTGGGACGCTTGTGAAAAACTAATAATACTTTTCCCCCTTTCCACATGTTAAAGATTCCAATAGATAAAGTGTTTTTAGCCACAATCGGCCCCAACTCCAATTAATACATTTGTGCACAGTCGATAGCGTGCTGGACTTCGGGCTAGAATGTTGAGGGTTCGAAATCTGCTCCTTGCTTGTTTCATTACATTAATCTGCAGGTCTCAGAGCAAATAGCAAGGATTGTTACTCCCATCTCATTCCTCGCTCTCTTCCAAGCGTCATTCAGGCAGGATGTACTGTTTTTATTCTGTATATATGAATTACAAAATCATGTTTCTAGTCTATTGCATAGTTACAATGTGTAATCATTGATGTCCCAGGAGCAGAAGTGGTAAACACTGTTGACGTGTATAATTGTAATACATACATGCAGACACAGCACCATTCACGGAATGGAGTTTGATACACCTAGTATTGAATATGACAGAAAATACTTGCAAAATAGCGATTTTCGTAAATTACCTTTATGACAAAAACATATGCACAATCGTTTGTCTCTACATTAACTAACATATTCCTCTCAATTGTAAATGTTTTGCTTGACTCGTTATGACGTTATAACTACTTAGATTTGCCTCCCCATAATGTTTTGTCAGCCATCTTTGCTGAAAAAAGCCACAAGGGAGGGGTGGCTCCGCGTCAAATTCGTCATTGGAACCACTCAATATGATTGGTCATATAAAAACCTTGGGACCCAAATGCATAATGAGTGCTCTAACTCCCCCTTGTGGTGGTCTGGAGCAATGAAGCAGTGACGCTGGGTACCTCTAAGTCCCGCGGTGTAAGCTCGTAACTATTAAAGGTGGTCCCGTGTAGCTCAGTTGGTAGAGCATGGCGCTTGCAACGCCAGGGTTGTGGGTTCGATTCCCATGGGGGGCCAGTACAAAAAAAAGTATGAATGTATGTACTTGTAAGTCGCTCTGGATAAGAGTGTCTGCTAAATGACTTAAATGTAAATGTAATGAACCACTGTATCTCCTCATTTGAAATCCATGCAGTCACTGTCACTTGTTCACTCAACCTTAACATTGTTGTCAACTATCACCCACCAGGTGCCCTTGGAGACTTCCTCAATGAGCTTGACACCTTGATAAACTAATTTACCGACATTGGTTCACCACTCATCGTACTGGGCAACTTTAACCTTCTGACTACTGACTTCATTTTTTTCCATATCTTTCTTTCCACTCCTTACCTCTTTTGACCTCACCCTTTCCCAGTCACCTCCTACTCACAAGGAAATTGATCTAATCTTCACTAGAGGCTGTTGTTCACCTACTAATCTCAATGCTACCCCCTCCATGTCTCTGATCACTACTTAGTTTCTTTTTCTCTCCATCTCTCCTCCAACCCTACCCACTCAGTCCCTATCCAGATGGTCATGAGCTGGTCTATCCTATTGTCTCTTCCTTCTGCTAAATTCTTCTCCCTCCTATCTCCTGACTCTGCCCCTTCGACCCTACTCTCCTCCCTTTCCGCATCCTTTCTCTTACTGGTCCCTTTCATCCCGGCCGTCATGACCTTCCACTCCCGCTCCTTGGCCTTGAGTTAGAGCTCTGCTACCCGAACCGAGCCCGACAGGCCTTGACATTATACATCGGGTATAATAGGGCCTGTATTTAGGGCCGTTTTTTCATCAATAACTAGGGTACGGGCGGTGCTCGGGCATCACTAAATTGATCACTAACATGTTGAAGCTGAGCCATTTACTTGTGCTCTGCTGCGCAGTACAGTCATATCTCTGTTAGAAGTGCTTGAACCTCGTCAAATATAACACAGGAGAGATTACTTCACAGAAAATAATAATGTTCCTTGAGTTTTGTCAGAGTTTAGAGTGACAAAAAGTATGTCTCATCATTGAGCATAGCAGCCCAAGCGGAACCATTGCTATGGATACTCACAGACCCAGAGCCACCATCAGCAGAGTGCATGGGACCACTGGCTGCGTCCCCTCTGACATCTAGATGGCCAGAGTCGCTCCGCTCATCAAAAAAAAAACAATCGACCCCTCTGACGTTAAAAACTACAGGCCGGTATGTCTTTTTTTCCCCCTATCCTAAACATTTGAGCATGCTTTCGCTGACCAATTCTCTCATTATCTCTCTCAGAATGTTATTCTTGACCCTAACCAGTCAGGCTTCAATGAGGCTCATTCCACTGAGACAGCTCTCCTTTGTGTCACAGAGGCTATCCGCACTGCCAAAGCTGACTCTGTTCTCATCCTCCTAGATATATCCACTGCCTTCGACACCATGAACCATCAGATCCTCCTCTCCACCCTCTCAGGGTTGGGCGATTCAAGCTCTGTACACTCCTGGATTGCATCCTACCTGACACGTCGCTTCTACCAGGTGGCATGGAGAGGATCTGTGTCTACACCACATGCACCACTGGTGTCCCCCAGGGCTCATTTCTAGGCTCTTTCCTCTTTTCCCTTAACACTAAGTCACTCAGTTTAAGCTCTTCGTGGAACAAGCTTCCCCCGGAAGTCAGGACAGCCGAGTTCCTACCCATCTTCCGAAAGCGTTTGAAACCCTACCTCTTTGAAAAGTATCTCAAACAACTCTCACAGTGCCCCTGCTAGGAAGGGGAGGGGGTATCTGAGGTCTGTGTAATCGAATGCATGCATGCATGCATGCGTGAATACCTTTGTGTGTGTGTGAATGCGCACGTATGTGTGCCTGCTTTCGTGTGTGTACAGTATGTCTGTTTATTTCAGGGTTATTTCGAAGTAGTCTATAAACAAGACAGGGGGAATTCTCTAGAGGCTAAACTGGAGTAGGCTAGCTACTACCAGGTAATAGAGAGGACAGCTGAGCACTGAACACCATGAGCTACACCTGGCCTTTATAAATACTTGATGGGATGTCTTGAGCAGAGGTAGTGTCAGTGCTGATCTGTCAGGTAATCCATGAGTTGATGAGTCTGTGTGTGTGTGTGTCACTGTCGATCATGTTACTACACCTTCTCCACTGACGATAGTGCAAGGACAATCTCTAACACCAAGGACAACAAACTAAGGAGCTAGTGATCAATCTAGTTGGTGAGTGTGTGTGTGTGTGTGGGGGGGGGTTGTGTGTGTGTGCATGCATGTGTTCTTGTGTATGAGCACACAACATGGGTTGTTAAAGCAAATGCATGCTACAGTAAATCACACATATGGATAATTGGCTATGTGTCAATCAGGAGACATGGCTGTTGCTCAACACAAGGCCATAATGTGTGTTTCCTCTCTGTGTTAATGCATGCACCACCAACTCTGCTACTAACGTTGATTCACTCATTCACTAAAAATATGGACACTGTACTCAGACAATGTCCATGTCAGAAAGATTTAGTATATCATACCACATGGTTGTTGAATACTCTATTCTGATTGGCTAAAAGGGCATTCTAAAGTGGGCATTAATACTAGATATACGGAGAGTTGGAAAAGATATTGGACATCTCTTGAAGTAGTTCCAACAATAGGCGCCTTACTACCGTTTTAAATCACTGCACCATGCAGACCTTACTTGCTACGACGTTACAGAAAGCTAAACCAACAACCACACAAACTAAAATTGGTTACATTGTAAATGCAGGTCCAACGAGGAAAAACATAACTAGTTAGCCATCATTCATGTTTCTGCAGATGTCTTTTTTTGCAGCATCAGCAGGTGGTGAGTGATTAACATGAATTTCCACGGTTCGTCTATGTTGCTGTAGTGGTGCTAGTGTTGTCAAATACTCCCACATGTTTCTCGTTTAACCAGCTGTTTTCAGCGTCTGGTGTTGTTGAATGTGGTTGTCATATTGGCAGATTGGCTAGCAGCAATATATTTAGTAGCTAGGTTCTAGCATAGTGTTTGATTATCAATGCAATCTCCTCTACTGTCATGAACAGTGTCATGATGAGACAACAACTTTCCTTTGCCAGGTGAAGTCATCTTCAACATTGTTATAGGTGCATGCATCCAAAGAAATGTCACTAGAAAACATCTTAAATGAACGCAAATGTAGATACTTTGCTGTTATTCTAGCTGCAGAATTTGATGTGACTGTGTTAGCCGTAGTTGGCTAGCTGGCAAGCAAGGGATACGAATATTGCCAGCCTGCATAGCAATGGAACAAATAGAATGAACAACCAGTGTGCTTCTCAGGATAAACACATCCGCTCTGTACATTATCTGGAACTAATGAACTCCACGGAGCGAGTCGTGCCTACCACGTAGTCTATTATTTCCAGATAATGAACAGACTGTATTTTTTGTTTAAGTTGGCAAGTCAGTTAATAACAAATTCTTATTTACAATGACAGCCTAGGATTAGTGGGTTAACTGCCTTGTTCAGAGACAGATGACAGATTTTTACCTTGTCAGCTCGGGGATTCAATCGAGCAACCTTTCGGTTACTGGCCCAACGCTCTAACCACTAGGCTACCGGCCGCCCCGTATAGTATACTATAGTAAAAATAGAATAGTGTAGTATAGTATAATTAAGCAATAAGGCCAGAGGGGGTGTGGTATATGGCGAAAATACCACGGCTAAGGGCTGTTCATATGCACGACGCGAGTGCCTTGATACAGCCCTTAGCCATGGTATATTGGCCATATACCATAAACCCCCAAGGAGCCTTATTGCTATTATAAACTGGTTACCAACATAATTAGAGCAGTAAAAATAAATGTTTTGTCATACGCGTGGTATACAGCTGTCAGCCAATCAGAATTCAGTGCTAGAACCACCCAGTTTATTCAGCGTGCTACATCTTTATTTATTAGGTCAAAGGCTATGGGTCAGTCAAAATAATTTGGGGTCATCCCTGAATCCTAATAGCAGTATACAGACCCACTGCCCCAGCTGCTTCATTTAGACCCAGTCATCTAAATGGCATTTTTAAAGTAATTTATGAGCACAATTCCAGAGGGAGACTGAAGTCACAATTTCAGGTTTATTTTTTAACGGACCCCTGATGACCAAACATTAGCTATCTCCTCCAACCCCCAACCTCATCCCCTGTGCAATAAATAACACTGTTTGTCCGCTCCTTCTTTAGAAATGAGATGAAAATGAATTGAAAATAGTTCTTTTCTATCACTCTCCAACCCTGGGTTACGTGTTTATACCATACCTATTTACAACCCCGCATCACATCAGTGGAACCAATCAGACATAGAAATGAACCTGGCTAAACATTTACCTGACAAACAATCCACTGTGGTGGCCAGTTACCTGCCAGCTTGTTGCCAATTTACATACAAAGAGTGGCTTGTTAGTGTTTGTGTGTGTGTCCTCCTTTTCTAACATAACTGTTTAGTGCTGGCAGGAGGTACGGTGGCTCCCGTAGGACATATAAGGTGAGTCAAAAGGAGCACACAACAATAATATTGAATATATGGATTCTCCTGACAATTAAGTTAGCATGCGCTACGCAGCGTATGTGAATTGACGCTCTCTATTCTCGCACGCAAATGTTGATGCTGTTGACGATGTATCTCTGTGTGCTTTCGGCTTAATGGGGTGGCATGGAGAGAGGTAGCAGACACTTTATTTATTGTGGGAGGGACAGAGGTACATTGAGACAGACAGTAAAGCCAGTCCCCGGGAAGTCAATTAGAAAAGAAGGAAATAAAGCAGCCAGCTTACAAAAGGACCTATGGCACAAATAATTGTGTTGGGTGGCATTTAGGTACTGTGTAAACACACACAGACTCAAACACACAGACACACACACAAGCATGCATGTATTAAAATATTAAAAAGTTACATCAGGTTTGTGGCTCTTTGTTGGATGCATTTGCTGTTTATTTAAAAAGAAATCTGCCCAAAAGAACTCAATGTTAAATCACGTATGGTGTAATTTTGGAGTCAATTGGATGTATAAAATTGAGAATGAATTTGGCTACATACAGACCAGTACAGTGTGTAATAATTGACAACGCGACATACTTATTACATTTGCGTTTTGGTAGAGGAAAATACAGCGCCTCAACAGCGCGCTCCTTTGACAAGCCACCTGTGTTCTCCTCCTATTGCCAGCCTCGGTCCTCTGAACAGTCAACTCATGGCAGTTGATCATTATCACAACAAATACAGCTTTCATTAAAACAAATACATGGCTAATAATGACAGACTACAAGTTGTGGTGAGTTGCCACCACTGGTAACATTTAAGTTGTGTGTGGTATGTTTTTAGACATTTTTGCAACAAAAAAATGAAAAATAAACTTACATATCACATTTACTTAAGTATGCAGACCCTTAGTCCTTTGTTGAAGCACCTTTGGCAGCAATTACAGCCTCGAGTCTTCTTGGGTATGATGTGTGCTTAGGGTCGTTGTCCTGTTGGAAGGTGAACCTTCGTTCCAGGCTGAGGTCCTGAGCACTCTGGAGCAGGATTTCATCAAGGATATTTCTGCACTTTGCGCCATTAATCCCTACCGCTGAAAAACATCCCCACAGCATGATTCTGCCACCACCATGCTTCACCGTAGGGATGATATTGGCCAGATGATGAGCGGTGCCTGGTTTCCTCCAGATGTGACGTTTGGCATTCAGGCCAAATGGTCTGAAAGTCCTTTAGATGCCTCCAAGCAGAGTGTCATGTACTGAGGAGTGGATTCTGTCTGGCCACTCTACCATAAAGGCCTGATTGGTGGAGTGCTGCAGAGATGGTTGTCTGGAAGTTTCTCCCATCTCCACATAGGAACTCACAGCTCTGTCAGAGTGACCATCGGGTTTTTGGTCACCTCCCCGACCAAGGCCCTTCTCCCTCGATTGCTCAGTTTGGCCAGGCGGCCAGCTCTAGGAAGAGTCTTGGTGGTTCCAAAATTCTTCCATTTAAGAATGATGAAGGCCACTGTGTTCTCGGGGGCCTTCAATGCTGCAGAAATGTGTTGGTACCCTTCCCCAGATCCTGTTTCGGAGGTCTACGGACAATTCTTTCGACCTCGTGGCTTGGTTTTTGCTCTGACATGCACTGTCAACTGTGGGACCTTGTATAGACAGGTGTGTGACTTTCCAAATCATGTCCAATCAATTGAATTTACCACAGTTGGACTCCAATCAAGTTGTAGAAACATCTCAAGGATGATCAATGGAAACAGGATGCATCTGAGATCAATTTCGAGTCTCATAGCAAAGAGTACGAATACTTATGTAAATAAGGAATGTTTTTTATTTTTAATACATTTTCAATCATCGCTTTGTTTTGGCTTTGTCATTATGGGGTATTGTGTGTAGGATAAACATTTATTTAATACATTTTAGAATAAGGCTGTAACGTAACAAAATGTGGAAGTGTTCTGAATACTTTCTGAATGCACTGTATAGTATGTAGTATATACTCATTAAGTATGTAGTATACAGTATGTACGAACATAGACAGTATTAGACAGTATTAAAGTGACCAGTGTTCAATGACTATGTACATAGGGCAAAGCAGTCTCTAAGGTGCAGAGTAGAGTACCGGGTGGTAGCCAGCTAGTAACAGTGACTTAGATTCAGGACAAGGTACTGGGCGGAGGACGGCTAGTGGTAAGTTTTTTTTTTAGCCGACTTAGGGCTTGCAGCCAGAAGAAGTTAATTTGTTTTCTGTAAAATAACATTGTATTTGGTTTAACATGATTTTTGGAGTTGGAGACGTGCATGGCAACACAGCCATAGGTGAACAGGAGGGGGTTGAGCACGCACCCCTGTGGGGCCTCAGCATTGAGGATCAGTGTGGCAGAGGTGTTGTTGCCTGCCTCCACCACCCAGCATCATTCCATCAGGAAGTTCAGGACCCAGTTGCACAGGGAGGGGTTCAGAGTCCTGAGCTTAGTGATGAGATTAGAGGGCACTATAGTGTTTAACCTGTTTGGGCTGCAGGGGCAGTATTGAGTAGCCGGATAAAAGGTGCCCATTTCAAACGGCCTCGTACTCAATTCTTTCTCGTACAATATGCATATTATTATTACTATTGGATAGAAAACACTCTAGTTTCTAAAACCATTTGAATTATATCTGTGAGTAAAACAGAACTCATTTTGCAGCAAACTTCCTGAAAGGAACTGGAAAATCAGAAATCGATGCTCTCTTCTAGGGGCTGCCTATAAAGGTCCTTGATATTTATTAGAATACATGCACTTCATACGTCTTCCACTAGATGTCGACAAGCAGTGAGAGAAGAAATGAAGTGTGTAACTTGATCTGGGGTCGAATAATAGCTCTCGGCATGACATGTCACCAGTTTCCTGTTTTCTGGAGAGCGCGTGAAGGGACCTGGAATTGCCTTCTGTAAAGCTGTCGTTATGGACGACTAATATCTCCGGCTTTGATTTTATTTGATACATGTGACAATATCATCGTAAAGTATGTTTTTTCAATATAGTTTTATTAGATTATTGAAATTTATTCGGGACGTTAGGCGTGTTGCGTTGTGTGCCTTTGTTCAGGAAGGAGAGCGTAGCGCCACTTTGCTAGCTTTCCATACTAATTGACTGGAGAAGAGGACATTCTAAATCCAAACAACGATTGTTTCCGACAGAGGACCCCTTGTACCTCATTCTGATGAAAGATCATCAAAAGTAGGACCCATTTTATGATGTTATTTCATATATCTGTCGAACATGTTGTACTAGTAGGTTGCGGCCAGGTTTTGGGCACGCTCTCGCCATAACGTAAACTGCATATTGTAATGAAGTTATTTTTAGAATTCTAACACGGCGATTGCATTAAGAACTAGTGTATCTATCATTTTCTATACAACATGTATTTTTTAGTTATGTTTATGAATAGTTATTTGGTCAGAATATGTGAGTGCCAGAAAAATATCCGGACGTTGTGGGAAAAAGATGCTACGTTAGCACAATGTATAACCACTGATTTCAGCTATAAAAATGCACATTTTCGAACAAAACATAAGTGTATGTATAACCTGATGTTATAGGAATGTCATCTGATGAAGCTTATCAAGGTTAGTCAAAAATGATATATCTTTTCCTGCTTTGTTACGATCGCTAACTTTTGCTGCTGGGGAATGGCTTGTGTTTCTGGCTATTGTGGTACGCTAATATAATGCTATATTGTGTTTTCGCTGTAAAACACTTAAGAAATCGGAAATATTGGCTGGAATCACAAGATGCCTGTCTTTCATTTGCTGTGCACCATGTATTTTTCAGAAATGTTTTATGATGAGTATTTAGGTATTTGACGTTGGTGTCTGTAATTACTCTGGCTGCTTCGGTGCCATTTCTGACGGTAGCTGTGATGGTAGCTGCAATGTAAAACTGATTTATAGCTCAAATATGCACATTTTTCAAACAAAACATAGATTTATTGAATAACATGTTATAAGACTGTCATCTGATGAAGTTGTTTCTTGGTTAGTTTGGTTGGTTCTTGGTTAGTTAGGTTGGCTTTGTGCATGCTACCTGTGCTGTGAAAAATGTCTGTCCTTATTTGTATTTGGTGGTGAGTTAACAAATATACGTGGTGTTTTCGCTGTAAAACATTTAAAAAAAATCGGACATGTTGGCTGGATTCACAAGATGTTTATCTTTCAAATGCTGTATTGGACTTAGTTCAGTTACCTTTGCTTTTTTGAGTACAGAAACAATGTGCCCACCTTGAAGCAAGTGAGGACAACAGATTGTAATATGGACAGATTGAAGATACTGTATCTGTAAACACTCCAGCCAGCTGGTCTGTACATGTTCTGAGGACATGGACGTCTGGGCCGGCAGCCTTGCGAGGGTTAACATACTTAAATGACTTATTCACGTCGGCTACGCAGAACGAGAGAAAACAGTCCTTGTGAGCGGAGGAGGCACACGTCGGTGGCTCAATGATGTTTTCCTCGAAGCGGGCAGAGAAGGTGTTTAGCTAATCTGGGAGCAAGGTGTCTGTGTCCACGATGAGGCTGGCTTTCCCTTTATAATCCAGGATTGTCTTGGGTCTGAGCCATTGAATTGTGACTCCACTTTGTTTATGTACAGTCGTTTTACGTCTTTGATTGTTGGATGAATCACGGAACATATTCCAGTCTGTGCTAGCGAAACAGTCCGGTAGCTTATCTTTCACTTCATCGGACCACTTCTCTATTGAACACATCACTGATACTTCCTGTTTGAGTTGTTTTGCTTGTAAGCAGAAAACAGTAGGATTGGGTTATGGTCAGATTTTCCAAAGGGAGGGTGAGGGAGGGCTTTGTATGAGTTTCTGTTTGTGAAGTGAAGTTGTTCTCAAGTTTTGTCGCCTCTACTTGCACAGGTGATCTGCTGGTAAAAATGAGGTGAAACAGATTTCGGTTTCCTTGCATTAAAATCACTGGCCATGAGAAGCACCGCCTCTGGGTGTGCATTTTGTTATGGCCCTATACAGTTTGTTGAGTGCGGTCTTAGTGCCAGCATGAGTTTGTGGTGGTAATAGATAGTTTAAAAAATATAGAAAAACTCTCTTGGTAAATAGTATGGATTGCAGATTATCATGAGGTATTCTAACTCAGGTGAGCAAAAACTTGAGACTTCCTTAACATTAGAGACCATGCACATAAGAACACATACTTTTCATACGCATTCGTATGATGAAAAAATACACCCATTGCACATAATTAAACACTGCCTGAAGGTCATTGCTGTAAGTGCCATGGCGCATCTATTTTTCTAACCCCCCCCTGTGTGTGTGTGTGAGTGTCTTTGCATGTGAGTCTGTCTGTCTGTGCATGTGTGCCCAGCTCAGTTTATGTGCATGCCTGCATGCCAGTCTGTCTGTATCCGTTTGTGTGTTTGCTTGAATTTTACTTGCAATTGCTTTGGATGTTTCATATCTGAAAGGAAAACAAATAACAAGCTATATCCCCAGTGATGACAGACTGAAAGGCAGCAATACTGCAGTGAGATGGGTTCAGGCATATGAATATAATCTAGTCCTTCTATTTCTATGCTGAAAACAGCTCAGTGACGATACTGTGACTAACCAATCACAGCTCATTGTGTTAAACTCTTACAAGCTGTCAAATCATTGCTTAATCTGTCCTTGTTTCTACAATTCCTCACCTCTTTCTTAAAGCTAATTGGATGTCTGGGGCAGGGTTGAGATTGACGACTGAAATTCTAAATACAATAATTGTCTCTCCGCAGTAACAACAGGAGTGGTTGTCCACAAAGTCGCACGGCAGGCTGTCAAGCTCCCGCCTAATCCCCTCTTTGTATTGGTGGATACATTTCATGATTTTAATACATTTTTGAATATTCTATGACGGTTGTTGACATCAACCACGTGTATTCAATGGAGTGAGATGCTAAGCTACTACCCTCATGTCATGAATATGCATAGCTATCTTGAGACAACTCCGATATAACATTTTTTTTCTCACAAAGTTGCCCGGATGTCACGTGTCCTACTTTTTTATTACCCCTTTTTCTCCCCAACTTTGTGGTATCCAATTGGTAGTTACAGTCTTGTGCCATCGCTGCAACTCCCGTATGGACCCAGCAAAGCAGTCTACACCCCCAACGAGAGGCCCGGAAAGGATGCAAACAACAAATAGTTTAGCCGGCCTGGAGCCTGATCTTCCTGCACCTTCGTCGCTGGGGGTAACTGTGTCTGCGGCCGCTGTACCTACTCGCACTCCGATTTGGAAGTCGACGTCTGCAACCTTCCGTCCCTGCTCTGGATCGAGCGGGGCATCTCCATCGGTCGGAGGCCTGCACTATTCTGTGACGTGTGAGCGGGCGGATTTCCTTATCCTTCTCACCAGCCGTGATTTTGGGCAGCTCCATGGTAAGAAATGTGACTGTTCCTGGTGTAAAAACAATGTCCAATCCCGGGGGCTCGAGAAAATGACATTACTAACCTGCTCTGAATGTACTACGCCAGGACATTGACATCGATTCTATCACAGTCCATGTGGGTTTGAATGACATTATGAAGGGCAGCTCTGAACAGTTGAAACTGGATTTCAAAGAACTGATTGACTCTCTGCTAGACACTAATAAAATATCCATCATATCTGGCCCTGTGCCCTCTCTGAATCGTGGCATTGAAAACTTTAGCTGGCTCTCTCTCTTCTCATCTGGCTACGTGATAATTGCAGCTCAATGGGTGTAACTTTTGTTGACAATTTTGATACCTTTTGGAAACAAAACACATTTTATAAGGAGGACGGTATCCACCCAAATAATTTGGGTTCCTGGATCCTTTCACAGCATAAAAAGGCTGTGATGTGACAACGATTTATCAATAACCCAAACCCAGTTCAGTTAATCCCTGTGGATTAACTGTAAAAACGGTTAATACCCCCTGGACTGATGAGGAATTGAAAAATTGTATGGTTGAGAGGGATGAGGCAAACTCAGCTCCATCATTCATTGAATCAGATGGCTCATTTATTACAAAATCTACTGATTTTGCCAACTACTTTAATGATTTTTTAAATGGCAAGATTGCAAATTTAGGCATGACATGCCAGCAACAAACACTGACACTACACATCCAAGTAAATCTGACAAAATTATGAAAAACAAGAATTGTAATTTTGAATTCCTTAAAGTGAGCATGGAAGAGGTGAAAAAAGTCAACAATGACAAGCCACCGGGGTCTGACAACTTGGATGGAAAATTACTGAGGATAATAGCGGACAATATTTGCACTCCTTTTTGCCATATTTTAAATTACAGCCTACTAGAAAGTGTGTGCCCTCAGGCCTGGAGGGAAGCAAAAGTCACTCCGCTACCTAAGAATAGTAAAGCACCCTTTACTGGCTCAAATAGCCGAACAATCAGCCTGTTACCAACCCTTAGTAAAGTTTTGGAAAAAATGGTGTTTGACCGTAAATACTGTTTTACAGTAAAGAAATTGATAGACTTTCATTACAATTATAGGGAAGGACATTCAACAAGCTCAGCACTTACACAAATGACTGATGATTGGCTGGGTGAAATTGATGATAAAAAGATTGTTGGAGCTGTTTTGTTTGAACTCAGTGCCACTTTTAACATTAACGATCATAGTCTGCTACTGGAAAAACATATGTGTTATGGCTTTACACCCCTTACTATATTGTGGATAAAGAGTTACCTGTCTAACACTTCTCCAACGTAATACAGGTAGAATCAATAATTCCCCAGGTCAGCTGTCTAGGCCCCTTACTTTGTTCAGTATTTACTAACAACATGTCACTGGCTTTGAGTAAAGCCAGTGTTTCTATGTATGCAGATGACTCAACACTATATCAGTCAGCTACTACAGCAACTGAAATGACCACAACACTTAACAAAGAGCTGCTGTTAGTTTCAGAATGGGTGGCAATGAATAAGTTAGTCCTAAATATTTCTAAAACTAAAAGCATTGTATTTGGGAAAAATCATTCACTAAACCCTAAACCTTAACTAAATATTGGAATGAATAATGTGGAAATTTTGCAAATTGAGGTGACTGAACTGCTTGGTGTAACCCTGGATTGTAAACTGTCATATTCAAAACATATTGATACAGCAGTAGCTAACATGGGTAGAAGTCTGTCCATAATAAATCTCTGCTCTGGCTTTTTAACAGCACTACCAACAAGGCAGGTCCTAAAGTCCCTAGTTTGTTGTCAGGTGCCACAAATAGGGACTTAGAACAAGGCAGCATGGCTGGCCCTTGGATGTACACAGAGAGCTAACATTAATATGTCAATCTCTGCTGGCTAAAAGTGGATGAGAGATTGACCTCATCACTACTTGTATTTGTGAGAGGTATTAACATGTTGAATGCACCGAGCCGTCTGTTTGAACTACAGGCAAACAGCTCGGACACCCAAGCATACCCCATAAGACATGCCACCAGAAGTCTCTTCGTAGTCCCCAAGTCCAGAACAAACTATGGAATGCACACAGTACTACATAGAGCCATGACTACATGGAACAGTATTCCACATCAAGTAACTCATGCAAGCAGTAAATTTAGATAAAAAAACTGATAAAAATACACCTTATGCAACAGAGGGGACTTTGAAGCAACACAAACACAGACACATGTATACACACACTGTCACGACTTCGACCGAGGCAGGCTCTCCTTCCCGTTCGGGTGGCGTTCGGCGGTCGTCGTCACCGGCCTATTAGCTGCCACTGATCCTTTTCTCCCCCTCCCTATGTGTTTATTGGGCGCACCTGTTTTGTATGAGGGTTAATTAGTTGGGCTTATTTAATCAGCCGGCATACACGTTTCTTTGTGCGGGATTGTTTGTTTGTAAGTGGTGGTGTTTGTTTCGTGCATCGTGTTTGCTGTACTGTTTTCGTATTCCCCGTGTCTGGGGTTGTTTATGTGGTCACCCAGTGTGTTAGTTGGGTGGCCTAGTTTTCTACATGTTCATTAAAGAACATTTGGTTATTGCACCTGCTGTTGCCTGCGCTTGACTTCCACTCCGACCCCCAGGCCTTACACACACAATAACATACTTACTATACACCCACATACATATGGATTTTGTGTTGTAGGTATGTGTTGTGAAATCTGTTGTCAATGTTAAAAAAAAATTATAACTGCATTAATTATGCTGGACCCCTTGGCAGTGGCTAATGGGGATCCATAATAAATATGAATACAAGTGTTTTAGCATATTTTCAGTGTGGAACCTGTCTATGTTAAGGGTAAACAATTCTTAATGCCACTAGCTGTTCGCAAAATAGGGTTGTCACTAACAATAGTTACCACAGCCACAAAATCATAAACCCTGCTTGTTTCTACAATTTCGCTTCTTAAAATCTGATTTTAAACCTAACCCTAACCTTAACCACACTGTTAACCTTATGCCTAACCCTAACCTTAAATTAAGACCAAAATACCAATTTCGACTTTGTGGTTGTGGTAACTAGTGACAACCACAAAGTAGCCTAAGAGGGAAAGGATGCAATTATTTCAAAACTGCAGCTCATTGTTGGAACACATACAGTGCATTCGGAAAGTATTCAGATCCTTCACAGTTTGTTCCATTACAGCCTTATTCTAAAATGGATAAAACAAATGCTCATCAATCTACACACTAACCCATAATGACAAAGCAAAAACAGGTTTGTAGACATTTTTTGCAAATTTATTACAAATAAAAACAGATACCTTATTTACTTAAGTATTCAGACCCTTTTCTGTGAGACTCGAAATTGAGCTCAGATGGATCCTGTTTCCATTGATCATCCTTGAGATGTTGGAGTCCACCTGTGGTAAATTCAAGTGATTGGACAAGATTTGGAAAGACACACACCTGTCTATAAAATGGTCCAACAGTTGACAGTGCATGTCAGGGCAAAAACCAAGCCATGAGGTCGAAGAAATTGTCTGTAGAGCTCTGAAACAGGATTGTGTCGAGGCAGAGATCTGGGGAAGGGTACCAACAAATGTCTGTAGCATTGAAGGTCCCCAAGAACACAATGGCATCCATCAGTCTTAAATGGAAGAAGTCTGGCACCACCAAGACTCTTCCTAGATTCCCAGCCAAACTGAGCAATCGGGGGAGGAGGGCCTTGATTAGGGAGGTGACCAAGAACCCAATGGCCACTCTGACAGAGCTCTAGAGTTCCTCTGTGGAGATGAGAGAACCTTCCAGAAGGATAACCATCTCTGCAACACTCCACCAATCAGGCCTTTATGATAGTGGCCAGACGGAAGCAACTCCTCAGTAAAAGGCACATGACAGCCCAGTTGGGACTCAGACCATGAGAAACAACATTCTCTGGTCTGATGAAACCAAGATTGAACTCTTTGCCCTGAATGCCAAGCGTCACGTCTGGAATAAACCGTCACCATCCTCACGGTGAAGCTTGGTGTTGGCAGCATCATGCTGTGGGGATGTTTTCAGTGGCAAGGACTGTGAGACTAGACAAGATGGAAGGAAAGATGAACTGAGCAAAGTACAGAGAGATCCTTGATGAAAACCTTCTGCAGAGCGATCAGGAGTGAATGTTCACCTTCCAACAGGACAACGACCCTAGGTCGGTCAGACAGCTGGTCATTATCTCTGTAGACAGACTGACCATCACATCTCTGTCTTTCCCACCTCTCTCGCTCTCTTTCCTCTCTATTTCCCTTTTTCAAACATTGCTGCTTCCTGAAGCATCCCATCCATCTGTTGCCATCACTCCCTCTCTCCCTTCTCTCCTCCTTTCTGCCAATCTCTCCCTTCATCTCTCTGTATGTCCATCGGTTACGCTTCCAATTTTACTCTATCATTCTCCTGTTTTCTCTACAGTTCAACTCATTCTGCACACTTTCTTGCCCTGATACAAACATTCACACACAAAGGCTAGTGTCTCTTTGAGGTGATGTTATCACTAACCACACTTACACAGGCAGACAGGATAGCAGTGACCCACTGTCCCCAGAGAGAAAGAGAGGGAGGAAGAGAGAGAGGAGACGGATGCAGAGAGAGAAAGAGAGAGAGTGCAAGAGAATGACAGATAGATATGGATGAAGAAGAGCAGGCTGGGTCTAGTGGTTACTCTCTGAGGAGAGGAGCTGATGCCGCCAGAAGATTTGCTCAACAGTTGACCAGCTGATACCCGCAATGCAGACAAGCTAGAGTGAGGCTACGTTCGGGAGGTGTGTGTGTGCACACACTAGTAGCGTTCAATCAGTGACGTCACTCGCTCTGAGACCAAGGGCTTTTGTGGAGCGATAGGTAACGATGCTTCTTGGGTGGCAGTTGACGACGTGTTCAGAGTGTCCCGGTTTGAGCCCAGGTTGGGGCAAGGAGAGGGATGCAAACAACACTGTTATATTGGTCTGCATTGTATTTAAGTGCAGACAAGCATTTTAAATTCTGGATTTTGCAGAATACCTAAGCCTCCATGACGGAAAAGGAAGAAAAACCCTCTGAGCTACCAGTCTGGATATTGAAAGAGGAAGACACCTTTAAATCTTGACTGCCAAAAGATTGGAAACTATGTAGAAATTGTGATTTATAGGAGGTAGAAACTGAGATGTGCTTCCTGTGTTCCTGCCCAAAATATTACAACATAAGGGAAAAAGTAGACATTTAGAAAAATATATACCAAACTTTAGACAGATCCCTGATGTACATTAACTTACCATCCTGGTAAGATCAAAAGCCAGCAACTAAATGTGTCACCCTGTGCCACCAGCCTGATTCCTACAAATAGACCGTGATTTCGGACGTTTAAAAATGTTCCCAGAATGTCAATATATGCCTTCCTCGGCGCTCACAAAAAAGAAACATACACAATTGCCCAGCACTGGACACAAACTCATGATGCTCAGGGCCAGAGCGTGCTAATGATACTTGATGGTAATAGCGCAGTGCGTCATATTTGTTTTAAGCCTTCTCCAAACCTTAACCACTCTGAATTAACACCTAAACTTAACCCTTTGAGTTGTTTCTGTTTTAACCCTGTAACCATGCAGAATTAATGCATAAAAATAGACGTTCATCCGTAATACATCAAAACCATGAGACCTTGTTACATCCACAACAGAGAGAGATGGGATAGATTTCATGGTTGTTGGTGTTTTGTTTATTTGAATTATTTTACCTCATTTATGTACTCTAAATACACATTAAAGCTGCAATATGTAACTTTTGGGGCGAGCTGACAAAGTCCACATAGAAATGTGAGTTATGGATATGTCATTCTCATTGAAAGCAAGTCGGAGAAGTGGTAGATGTGTTCTATGTGCACTATTTCTATGCTTCCCGTTCTTAAGTTTAGTTTTGCATCTTTAAATAATACATAAAATAACATGTAATACACTCACACTCCCATTCAAAACCATGTGCAATAAGTGTGTGGTATAGTGAAATAAGTGGAATGGAATAAGTGGAATGGTATCAAATGCATCAAACACATGGTTTGATGCCATTCCTTTTGCTCCGTTCCAGACATTATTATGAGCTGACCTCCCTTCAGCAGCCTCCACTGACTCGTCGGTGTATGTGTGCTACTGTGCTTGCGTGTGTGTGTGTGCACCTACGATACTGGATCGTACGCGATCCAGTATCGTTAAACTCTGAGTGAGTTTGAAGGGGGTACCCCCAAACTCACTCAGAGTTTAACAGGTTAATCAATGGGGAGTCTGGTGTGACTCAAAATCTGACTTTGAAGCCACAGTATGAGGGTCATGTGGGGTACTATGGGACCACAACAAACATTCCACCCTGAGAATCACTGACCTGAGAAAGGAGGACTAAGCGGAGTACAAGTTCCAGTTTAGAACACAGTATGTAGAATGGGGTTATAGCCTCCCTGGATCAACTCTGTCTGTCACAGACCTGTAGGTGAACATGGCCCCTCCAGCCACAGTGACAGAGGGACAGAGTGTGACATTGACATGTAGCACCACCTGCACTCTGAGTGACAACCTTACCTTCATCTGGTACAAGAAAGGACAATGGCTGTGTCCAAATACCCATACTAGCGTACTACATACGTAATAAATAAATGTTTTTGTTAACCTGACCTGGACACCATGTACAGTATTATAATAGCCCATTATGGGCTATTAGCAGGACAATATACCTTTACCAACACCTCTCTGTATTTTATAACTTTGAGGATGGGGCCTCTCCAGTGGCGTAGCTGTCTATGTCACTGCATTGCAATGCAAAATGTGTTGCTACAGATACCCATGACGGACACCACCGGGAGACCTATGAGGCGGCTTTTGGTTTTAATTTAGAATCCTCCAATACTCCAATCTTCTATATGTAATTATTGGCAGAGAGTCACATATTTTTCGATATACTGTCGTCCTACCGTAGGCGACATGAGTCTCACTAGTTTTTAGTAATGTGCTGTTAAAAGTGGTGTAGGTCTTATTTCTTTAAAGAGCACATTGAAGTTAGAAACAATAGGATTTGAAGCATTAGCCGGAAATTATTTTAGCACCATTTCGCGCTGCTCTGGGACAAAGATGGGGACGGGACTGGTCTTGATAAATCAATGAGACTTTTTTTTCCATTTGGGTATTGGTTATACTAAAATTATGGTGTAGAAATGTTATGCTCTTAGTGTAACCTTTATTTAACTAGGAAAGTCAGTTAAGAACAAATTCTTATTTACAAGGACAGCCTACTCCTTCCTCCCCGTTGGGGAATTGAACCACGGTCTCCCGTGTGCCCGCGCATGACATGGGGATTCCTTAGCTAAATAGCCCTGTACTGTGTAGCCTACTCCCGACCGTCACGTTGTACAGTGCCATATTTTCTGTTCCATCCTAACGTTAAACCCTGAGGGTTTTTCGTTTTTCTTGGAGTAGAAACACCATAATACTAATTACATTAATTAAGCAAAATATCTTAAAATCAGTCACATATACTATGTTCTACCAAAAACGTTTTTACATTCTCGAGTACAGCCAATATTGAAGGCTATCAAATGCTTCTCAAAGATGCCCTCTGGTGGTCAAACTAGCACTAACTTGCATGAATGGTACCAGTGGTTGGCACTTAAATAACGTGCCATAAAAATATGCGGCACCAAGCAAAACTGTGCTGCAGTACGCTGCAAAATTTAAAGGACGAACCACTGTACACCTGGTACAAGAAAAACATAACCTCAACAAAAGCATCTGCAGCACAACTGTATCATACTGACCTAGCTGTGATGTTTTCCACTTGACTACTTTCCTTGAAGTGATCATTATACATGTTGATTAATCTTTTACTGTATACAGGATTATGTAACCATTTCTGTTCATGTACATGCTCCTTTTTATTTTCTCTTTGCTATTTGATTTTTAATTACTTAATTACTTTTCTCAGCTTTTCATATGGAAGATTTTATATTATATATATTTTATATAGATATTGAGTTTTGATATTTTTTGTCTTAATATCACAAATACTGTGCACGAGGATTAAATGTCAGGAATTGGGAAAAACTGAGTTTAAATGTATTTGATTAAGGTGTATGTAAACTTCCGAATTCAACTTTAGCTTAATTGTCCATATTACTACATTGAGTAACTTCATGATTACTTTTTATTTTTTTTATTTTGGGGGGTGCACCATGTTGTAAAAAATTCAAAGTTTTACACATTATATAAACTCTGTGTTTGAAATGTAGCCTGTGTTTGAGTGTAACAGTACACTACAGTGACTCCAATTTGATATGGGGAGAGATTAACTTCCCCACAACACTTCTGTACCATAGTTAATGATCTTGTGTTCTTAAATGGGGTTAGAGTTAGGCTTTTATTAGGTGTATAAATCCATGTTTTCTACTAAACTAAAAGCTGATATTTCACACTCACTGGGCATAAACCATTAGACATACAGCAAGAATCGCCAGAGCAGAGTAAGAAAGTAGCATTTTCTAAACAAATGTTGTGTCCTGCTCTGTGCACGCACGCGTTCTTGCGCATACACACGTAATTACCCAGCAGAGGGGTTCATTTACCAGATCAGGGCAACGTGGATTAAAAGATGAGAGTGCTTAATCAAAGACTGCACTCTCCCTAATTACACATAGCATTTTCTGCCACAATGAACACAATTAACAACTACTTAAAATAGAGGTGTAACCCCCAGGTACGCACATTATTCCCCTGCACTTGTGCCCGCCACACACGCAAACACACATACATTCACACACTCACAGAGACATGCACACACACAGTACACAGTACACAGACACACACACAACATCTCTGTGTGAGAAGATACATTTTAAACATATGTTTGTGTCATGAAAATCACAAGGCTGTGATTTAAGTCACTCTGTGGACACTGATTAATTGGGGACAAGAACATGCAATGTCCCTGAAATAAGAAACTCTTCAGGAGAATATTTATACAAAAGCAACCTGGTGTTTGACAAACAACCTAGACGTCAGCTTTTTGTTTTCAGACACCATGCCTCTAAAGTTTATTCCCAAACACCATGACAACCTGTGAACACTACCACTGTACTGTACGTGTGAAACATCTTCGATGTCTAGACCAGACCCCCTCCGGTGAAGGAGAGAAGAGGAGACGCTTCAGCCTTAGATCAAATATCCATGTAGTGAAGCATGTTCCTTCATAAATACAAATGGGCCCCATCTGGCTGGGGCTGGCTAGGGCCAAGACTAGAGGCAGCAGGGCACGGTGGTGGATGCAGCCCAGTTACTGATCCTCTGCCCAGGAGGAGAGGGGAGAGGGGGGAGGACAGTGAGGAAATGGTGGGTAGGGATGGAGGGGTAGGTAGGGGCCATACACAAAGGAAAACAATGCTCCTGTACGCAAATCAAACACACACACACTCACGTCTGATCATGAAGACGTCTGAAGAACATGATCTGCCCGTGCCTGTTGTGTGTGTGTGTGAGGCCATCACAGGGCCACGGGACAGGGTGTCGGCTGACACCCAGTGACACCCCGTCCTCACCTGGCCCAACATGTGCCCCACACTGTTGCATCATCACCAGGACACACAGCATACTGCATGGTACCTTAAACAGACCAATCAGAGCTATTGTGGATACCTGATCGTCAAGGATCAAGTAATGCAGAGTCCCTTCTCAAAGTCGGTAAATCTATTGAATCCTTTGGTCCTGTGTGGCTTAGTAAGTATAGCATGGCACTTGCAATGCTAGGGTCGTGGGTTTGAATCCCGCTGGGGCCACCCATAGAAAAATATATGCACACATGACCGTAAGTTGCTTTGAACAAAAGTGTCTGCTAAATTTAATATAATATTATATACTATATCATATAATATGTCTGTCTGAGACTGTATACTGCACACACATGTAACCTTTATTTAACTAGGCAAGTCAGTTAAGAACAAAATCTTATATACAATGACGGCCTACCGGGGAACATTGGGTAGAACGTCAGATTTTTACCTTGTCAGCTCGGGATTTCGATCCAGCAACCTTTCGGTTACTGGCCCAACGCTCTAACCACTAGGCTACCTGCCGCCCCCAAAAAAGAAGGATTTCAAATAGTATGGCTCTTTAGATACAGATAAAAAGATGCACACAATGTAGCCTACCCATAAACATTCAGCTTTCATGATATTAAGGTAATGTACAGTAAAGTGCAATATTATAATCATACACATTTCTCACTCTCTGTGCACAAACTCAGTAGGCCTAACTAAACCTCAAGAAGGCTTACAGGGAATACATTTATAATTATTTAAAATATGCCCTTTATGCATATTTTTGTCATTCGGAGTAATTAGTATGCTCGGCCAGTACATGAAGCAGTTCAACTAATTAGACAAATTCTTCAAAAACTAATGAGACAAATTTCTTTGAGTTTGTGTGTGGTAAAAACACAGACCCTAGTGTAGTGAGGTCCTCCTACCCTTCAGCATGTCATGCCCTCAACTCATAACAAACTGGCGATGAATCCCAAACCACACCCTCGCCCCTACCAACTCGCTCAGAGGGTCCCCCGTTGTTACATGTTGCTGACGAAACTCAGAGGGTGACTTCCAGAGTGGCGAGGGGATCAATAAACCCTGATACAATTCATGTTCCACTTTTAAATAATAAAATTAGTATGAAATTCTAATGAACAAATCCCTCTGTTGTTTTATAAAAGTTACAGTGCCTTCAGGAAGTATTCCAATTTTTTTGTCACTGGCCTACAAACAAAACCCCATAATGTCGAAGCGGAATTATGTTTTCACAAATTAATAAAAAATGAAAAGCTGAAATGTCTTTAGTTAACAAGTATTTTACCCCTTTGTTATGGCAAACCTATACAGTATAAGTTCAGGAGTAAAAATGTGCTTAACGCATCACATAATAAGTTGCATGGACTCACTCTTTGCAATAAAAGTGTTTAACATGACTACCTAATCTTTGTACCCCATACGTACAATTATCTGCAAGGTCCCTCAGTCGAGCATTGAATTTCAAACACAGATTCAACCAAAGACCAGGGAGGTTTTCCAATGCTTCGCAAAGAAGGGATCTATTGGTAGATGGGTACGCTTGTAATCGTTAAGGACTGGGGAGTTTTTCAGGATAAAAAATAAATGGAAATGGAGCGGGCAAAGAACAGGCAAAATCCTACAGAAAAACCTAGTTCAGTCTGGTTTCCACCAGACACTGGGAGACAAAAATTACCTTTCAGCAGGACAATAATCTAAAGCACAGGGCCAAATGGTCACTGGAGTTGCTTACCAAGAAGACAGTGAATGTTCCTGAGTGGCGTAGTTAAAGGTTTGACTTAAATCTGCTTGAAAATCTATGTCAAAACCTGAAAATGATTGTCCCCCTCCACCTCTCTCTCTCTCTCCCCCCTCCGCCTCTCTCTCTCTCTCCCTCCCACCTCTCCAAAGCTACCAGAGCTCTTCTCTGAGTGTGATTATGGAGCAATGAAATTCTAAACTATAGAAAGGGTCAGAACAGAGAACTGTATTCATCACACAGACTGCCAGGCAATTTACCCTCAGTAAACAGGCTAAACGAAAGATCCACACAAAAGAGAGGGAGAGGAGGAGAGAAGAAATGGAGTGATAAAGGATGTCAGGGAGAGATGGGAGAGGGAGATAACACACATACTATGGTGAATGACTGACATAGTAGAGACCAATCTGCATTTACTGAGTCATCGCCGTAGCCTTTATTTCTTTGTGTTTGTAGAAACACTTGGGCGAATTTTTTTTTTTTTATATTAATATAGAAATATATACAGTATATAAAGCAACTGAATCCAATATATACTGAACAAAAATATGAAGGCAACATGCAACAATTTCCAAGATTTTACTGAGTTACAGTTCATATAAGGAAATCAGTCAATTGAAATGAATGAATTAGACCCTAATCTATAGGTTTCCGATGACTGGGAATACAGATATGCATCTGTTGGTCACAAAAAAATAGGGGTGTGGATCAGAAAACCAGTCAGTATCTAGTGTGACCACCATTTGCCTCAAGCAGCTCGACATGAGTTCTAATCTACAATGTTTATTTGGTTACGCTAATTTCTGTTAATGCATTCAATATATTAGTATTACAGTCTTATTGTTGTCATTGTAGGAATGGAAACATTGCTTGCAGAGCGCACAATCATAGTCTACACTTGAGAAAAAAGTTTTGGTTAATGATGGAGCGCTCTAGTCAATATTGAGTAAGGACACGCACCTGATTACGCATAGAAGTAGGCCTAGACTACCTGGCCTGGCTTATGAAAGGGGATCTGCTACTATTTCTGATTGTCCTAACTCACCATCACCAGCTTCTCAAAGTAATGTTTTCTTCGCCTCAAACAGTAAGTAAACTAAGTCTGTTTTTACATCCACTGAGAATGACAATGTTAAGGGAACAACAAGTTCCTCAAGGTAGCCTATTTAAAAAATATTTTCTGCTGTCTCCCTTTCGATAACAACTCAGCATGAAAGGGGAAAAAATGTCATGCTCTGATCAGGTTTATAATGTCATAAAATAGGCCTACCTGACTACTTCTTATCCCTTACGCAACTAGCCAACAGAATATTTTATACAATGTTGCAATTTTGTCCACACCAGCTTCTGGGCCTGAGCAAGTTAATAGTTGATACAATGTTTCAGGTTCCTTGCAGACAGGCCATGTGGCAGGTAGCCTGGCGGGTAGGAGCTTTGGACCAGTAACCAAAAGGTAGCTGGGTTGAATTCCCAAACTGATAAGGAAAAAATCTGTTGTTCTGCACCTGAACAAGGCAGTTAACCCACTGTTCCCCTGGCGCCAATGACATGGATGTTGATTAAGGCAGCCCCCCGCACCTCTCTGATTCAGAGGGGTTTGGTTAAATGCAGAAAATATATTTCATTTGAATGCATTCAGTTGTACAACTGACTAGGAATCCCCCTTTCCTTTAGCCAATGTGCTTTATTGTCACGCCCTGACCATAAAGAGCTTTTATTCTCTATGTTGGTTAGATCGGGGTGTGATTTAAGGATGGGTTATCTAGGTGAATTGTATGTCTATGTTGGCCTAGTATGGTTACCAAACAGAGGCAGCTGTTTATCGTTGTCTCTGATTGGGGATCATATTTAGGTAGCCATTTCCCATTGTGTTTTGTGGGATCTTGTCATTGTATAGTTGTCTGTGAGCATAATTCTAGCTTCACATTTCGTTTGTTTGTTTTGTTGTTTTTGTTCTTTGAAGTGTTCTGCGCCTCCACAGCTCAGTATATCCTGCGCCGGCCATACGTACTGTGTCTCCAGTGCGCCTTCACAGCCCAGTGCATCCTGTGCCTCCTCCCCGCACTCGCCCTGAGGTGCGTGTCATCAGCCCGGTGCCACATGTACCGGTCCCAAGCATCAGGCCTCCAGTGCGCCTCCACAGTCCAGTGCGTCTTGTGCCTCCTCCCCGCACTCGCCCTGAGGTGAGTGTCATCAGCGCGGTACCACCTGTACCGGTCCCAGGCATCAGGCCTCCAGTGCACCTCCACAGTCCAGAGCTTCCGGCGACAGGTCCCAGTCCAGAGCTTCCGGCAAACAGTTCACAGCCCGGAACCTCCATCGATGGTCCGCGGTCCGGAACCTCCAACGACAGTCCGCGGTCCGGATCATCCAACGACGGTCCGCGGTCCGGAACCTCCAACGACGGTCCGCGGTTCGGAACCTTCTACGACGGCCCATCCGGACCCTCCCCTATTGAGTCAGGTTTTGCGGCCGGAGTCCGCACTTTGGGGGAGGGGGGGGGGGGGGGGGGGGTACTGTCACGCCCTGACCATAGAGAGCTTTTATTCTCTATGTTGGTTAGGTCGGGATATGATTTAAGGTTGGGTTATCTAGGTGAATTGTATGTCTATGTTGGCCTAGTATGGTTCCCAATCAGAGGCAGCTGTTTATCGTTGTCTCTGATTGGGGATCATTTTTAGGTAGCCATTTTCCCATTGTGCTTTGTGGGATCTTGTCTATGTATAGTTGCATGTGAGCATTATTCTAGCGTCACGTTTCATTTGTTAGTTTTGTTGTTTTTAATTTGAAGTTTTCTATTCCGAAATAAAGGATGGAAACATACCACGCTGCATCTTGGTATACTCCTTATGACGAACGTGACATTTATAGGATATTTATTTTCATCAGGATATTTTCTATTTGTGGGCTGCAATGTTTTTATTTGTTGGCTTTATGTAGGCTATTTTTACATATAGGCAATGGCAATAGAAGTTACTTTCAGATCTGTATCATTTTCATTTATAGAGAATTTTGATTAACCACATGGCATTGATTGAGACATGAAGACTTTATTAGAAATGAAATGAAACTGTTCCATGAAAATGTGCATATGAAAATCATAACTGGCACACAGATCAGTAGAAATGGTACGGAAATGTTGCCGACCGCTGGTGTAGCCTATTACCGGCAACTTCAGGAGCATAAGCCAGAATCTGCGAAGGCCAGCAACAGCGGGAGGAGGAGGGTCGGGAACAGGTTTTTGTCTTCTGGTTAGGCTCCATCTTTAGTAATTTGAATCTCTTAATTTTTTATCACAGTGCTTAAAGCATCAGACAAGCTCAGTAGCCCACATATATTTGATTTTATTCAAACAATGGTGTGTATATATGGAAAAATATGCATTTTAAAAGTTCGACCAAGCGATTGGTTGAAAGAACAGACGACTCTCGGTTCGACAAAACATTTTTTCCAGGACTTCCCAAACATGCTCAATGGGTGACATGTCTGGTGAGTATTCAGGCCATGGAAGAACTAGGACATTTTCAGCTTCCAGGAATTGTGTACAGATCCTTGTGTCATGGGGCCGTGCACTATCATGCTGAAACATGATGTGATGGCGGCGGATGAATGGCACGACAATGGGCCTCAGGATCTTGTCACGCTATCTCTGTGCATTCAAATTGCAATCGATAAAATGCAATTGTGTTTGTTGTCCATAGCTTATGCCTGCCCATACCATAACCCCACCGCCACCATGGGGCAATCTGTTTTCAATGTTGGCATCAGCAAACCGCTTGCCAACATGATGCCATACACGTGGTCTGCAGTTGCGAGGCCAGTTGGACATTCCTGCAGTCAGCATACCAACTGCATATTCCCTCAACTTGAGACATCTTTGACATTGTGTTGTGTGTCAAAACTGCACATTTTAGAGTGGCCTGTTATTGTCCTTAACACAATGTGCACCTGTGTCATGGTCATGCTGTTTAATCAGCCTCTTGTTTTGCCACACCTGTAAAGTGGATGGATTATCTTGGCAAAGGACAAATGTTCACTAACAGGGATGTAAATACATTTGTGCAAAACATTTTAGAGAAATAAGCCTTTTGTGAATATGGAACATGTATTGGATCTTTTATTTCAGCTCATGAAACATTGGATCAACACTTTACATTTTGCTTTATATTTTTGTTCAATGTATATGTTTTAAATTCAAAGCCTCTTGAGAGACATGGCTAGATGTGAAAAGCCAGACATCGAAAAATTGCAATGTCAAAAATCATCGCCTGCATCCCAAATGGTACCCTATTCCTTATACAGTGCCTTCAAAAAGTATTCATTTTCTACTTTGTGTTGTGTTACAGCCTGAATTTAAAATGGATTAAATTCAGATTTTGTGTCACTGGCATAATGTCAAAAAATTTAAAGCTGAAATTCAACCCCTTTGCTATGGCAAGTCTAAAAACGTTCAAGAGTAAAAACTTGCTAAACAAATCAGATAATAAATTGCATGGACTCGGTGGAGGCTCCTCAGAGGAGGAATGGGAGGACCATCCGCAGTAAATTTCATACAATTTGACATTTTAAAACATTTAAAAAGTTTGCCTTTTTAGATAAAACTATGCTAAATATAACCACGTCACCAAATAATTGATTATAGCACACTATCTTGCAAATGTCTACAGTAGCCTCAAAAGCACTCAGTAGGGTAGTGCCATGGTGTAGCCAGAGGAGAGCTAGCTTCCGTTCTCCTCTGAGTACATTGACTTCAATACAAAACCTAGGAAGTTCATGGTCCTCACCCCCTTACATAGACTGACACAGTAATTTTGACAACTTCCGGGGGACGTCCTCCTACATATCAGAGCTCTAGCGGCATGAACTGACATGTTGTCCACTCAATCAAAGGATCAGAGAATTAACTGAAAGCATAAGCTACAGCTAGCTGGGACTGCAGTGCATAAAATGTGGTGAGTAGTTGACTCAAAGAGAAAGAAAATAGTTTAACAGCTTTTAACAAATTAATTTCTTCCTAAATGAAGGAGAGGCAAGAGAGAAATAGAGAGAGAGACAGAGAGATGTTGTAAATGTTTTCACTTTCAGTTTCACTTACTTAGCTAGCAAATGTAGCTTGTTAGTTTAGCTAGCTGCATTTGCTCAAACAGAGTGATGCTATGTTAGCTAGCTGGCTATGACCATCCAACACAACACTGGAACTCTTCCAAGTCAAGGCAAGTTTTTGGTTTGACTCATTTATTGCCACAGGGGCCCGCCAGTACACTGTAATTGTAGCGGATTTACTAACACATTAGTTATATTAGCTATGCTGACTATGACGCTACTTTATCTAATATGGTGACAATAATTAGGCTGTGCGTAGCGGTTTAGCTTGGAAAGTGTTTTTTGCCTGGTCACATACAGCTGTTGTGTTGTGCATTGAAGTGCTAGGAAACCATGAACTGTGTTTACGCATGATCAGGGGTGTATTCAGTCCGCCGATTCTGCTGAATAATATTTTTTTTACCTCTCTAGGGTATGTGGGACGGTAGCGTCTCACCTCGTCAACGGCCAGTAAAACTGCAGGGCGCCAAATTCAAAACAACAGAAATCCCATAATTAAAATTCCTCAAACATACATGTATTTTACACCATTTTAAATATACACTTGTTGTAAATCCAGCCACAGTGTCCGATTTCAAAAAGGCTTTACGACGAAAGCAAACCAAACGATTATGTTAGATCAGAGCCAAGTCACAGAAAAACACAGCCATTTTTCCAGCCAAAGAGAAGATTCACAAAAATAAGAAATATAGATAAAACTAATCACTAACCGTTGATGATCTGCATCAGATGACACTCATAGGACTTCATGTTACACAATACATGTATGTTTTCGGTAAAGTTCATATTCATATCCAAAAATCTGAGTTTACATTGGTGCGTTATGTTCAGCAGTTCCAAAACATCCGGTGATTTTGCAGAGAGCCACATCAATTTACAGAAATAGTCATCATAAATGTTGATGAAAATACAAGTGTTACACATGGAATTTTAGATCCACTTCTCCTTAGTGCAACCGCTGTGTCAGATTTCAAAAAAACTTTACGGAAAAAGCAAACCATGCAATAATCTGAGTACGGTGCTCAGACGACAAATCAACCCAAAGAGATATCCGCCATGTTGGAGTCAACAGAAGTCAGAAATAGAATTATAAATATTCACTTACCTTTGATGATCTTCATCAGAATGCACTCCCAGGAATCCCAGTTCCACAATAAATGTTTGTTTTGTTCGATAATGTCCATCATTTATGTCCAAATTCCTCCTTGTTGTTCGCAGTACACAATCTAAACTCACGACGCGCGGGCAGGTCCAGGCAAAAGTTCAGACGAAAAGTCATATTACAGTCCGTAGAAACATGTCAAACTAAGTATAGAATCAATCTTTGATGTTTTTAACATAAATCTTCAATAATGTTCCAACCGGAGAATTCCTTTGTCTTCAGAAATGCAATGGAACTGAACGCGCATGGTCAGCTCATGGCAGACCTTACTCAATCCTCACTCATTCGCCCCCACTTCACAGTAGAAGCATCAAACAAGGTTCTAAAGACTGTTGGCATCTAGTGGAAGCCTTAGGAAGTGCAACATGACCCCATTTCCACTGTAACTTGGATAAGCAAAGAGTTGAAAAACTAAAAACCTCAGATATCCCACTCCCTGGTTGGATTTTTTCTCAGGTTTTTGCCTGCCATATGAGTTCTGTTATACTCACAGACATCATTCAAACAGTTTTAGAAACTTCAGAGTGTTTTCTATTCAAATCTACTCATAATATGCATATCCTAGCATCTGGGCCTGAGTAGCAGGCAGTTTACTCTGGGCACGCTTTTCATCCGGACTTGAAAATACTGCCCCCTACCCCAAAGAAGTTAAACAGAAGCAAACGAAACAAAACGGGGATAAACATATCTGAATTTGTCCAATAGAAATTCTCATTTGCAACTGTTGGACTAATGATTACACCCAATGTCAGCTAGATGCAGGCAAGAGTGTGCAAGGCGGTATTGAATGTCACTGTCTGTCAATGTGTCACTCTCTGTCACATCTAATTTGTCTCTCGACCTCTGTGCACCTACGTTGTAAAATTTCATTCATAGGCTAGGTTGTAGAAACCTCATTATGGGAATAGGGAAAATTCTAGTATCATGTAGTAGCCTAAACCTATCACTGTTACATTTAACTGGGTGAATGGAATATGAATGACAGTCATCCAATAAGTCCATGCTCATGAAAAAAAATGGTCATCCCTCATTTGAAAAGGCACTGACCGCCACTTGTGTGCAATAACAGTGTTAAACGTGATTTTTGAATGACTACCTCATCTCTGTACCCAACACATGCAATTATCTGTAAGGTCCCTCAGTCGAGCAGTGAGATTCAACTAGTTACTAATTACACTTTGGATGGTGTATCAATACACCCAGTCACTACAAAGATACAGGCGTCCTTCCTAACTCAGTTGCCAGAGAGGAAGGAAACCACTCAAGGATATCCCCATGGTGGCTTTAAAACAGTTACAGAGTTTAATGGCTGTGATGGCTGGAGAAGCCTGAGGATGGATCAATAACATTGTAGTTACTCCAGAAAAGTAAACTAATTGACAGAGTGAAAACTGCAAAAAATGGTGCAAAGAAAAAAAAACTTTGTCCAAAATACAAAGCGTTACTGTATGTTTGTGGCAAATCCAACACAACACATCACTGAGTGAGTACCACTCTTCATATTTTCAAGCATGGTGGTGGCTGCATCATATTATGGGTATGCTTGTCTTTGGCAAGGACTAGGGAGTTTTTTAGAATAAAAAGAAACTGAAAGGGGCCTCCCGAGTGGCGCAGTGGTCTAAGGCACTACATCACAGTGCTAGAGGAGTCACTACAGATCCGGGTTCGATCCTGGGAGACCCATGAGGAGGCACACAATTGGCCCAGCGTTTCTGGGTTATTGGAGGCTTTGGCCGACTAGTATGTCCTTGTCCCATTGCGCTCTAGTGACTCCTTGTGGTTGCCGAGTGCATGTACGCTGACTTCGGTCGCCAGCTGGACGGTGTTTCCTCCGACACATTGGTGCGGCTGGCTTCCGGGCTAAGCGAGCAGTGTGGCTTGGTGGGGTCGTGTTTTGGAGGACGCATGTCTCTCGACCTTCACCTCTCCCAAGTCCTTACGGGAGTTGTGGCGGAAGAATCAGAATTAGTTGGGTAACATAGATCATTAAGATGTCTTATCTGAATAATATGCTTATGTGATATACTTGTTATTAGAATGTATTACTCCGGACTTTGGTGTTGGCGGTTGCACTTCTTCCTTCAGCTGGGGCTCAGTCACCTGGGGCCCAGAGAAGGGAGAGGTCAAAGTTGTCTTTCACATGTCCCTGGTGCTATGTAGAATATCAGAAAGGGTATGTGAATGTGTCTTTACCTATTCATAAACCATGTGAAGGGATGGCGTGGTTAATGGGGAACCAATTACTTGTCTCCACAATGTCTGTGCGCCAGTCACTCCCTCCTTTGGCATTTGGGGATGTGTGTGGTAATGTCTGGAACCATTGTATGTCATCTCTGATGATGCACGTATCCTGGGATAGTGTATGACCTAGAGGCTCACTCCCCTCAGTGAGCTTGTCCAGGAGTGGGGTCAAGAAGGGGTTTTACTTGAAATGGGAGTTTCTGGAGTTGACAATTTATTTATGCCATTGGATGAGTTGGTGTTTGTGTGCTATGAAGTACCAGGAACGAGATTGGAACCTCGTTTTAGGGGCCAAACTAAACGATAATCTGGCTACGGGATACTCCTTTCTCATTTAAAAAGTCTCAGCTTGTGACCCGTTCAAAACACCTGTTATGTCGACTAGGGGGTGGATCTTTGCTATAAAAGATCTCAGTAGCCTTTGTGCTGTGGCTCTCAACGAACCATGAAAGAGACAGTGATTCGTCGACAAGCCATCACTATTGCTAAGCTCTCACTATTAAAGATTTAGTTTAAGTATAAGTCTGACTTAAGTTTGTCTCTCCTCATTTGATAATACAGAAATTAACCACCCCAGAGTTCAGTGATGGGTCAAGACTGTAACTACCAATTGGATATCACAACATTGGAGAGAAAAGGGGTAAAAAGTACCACAAAAAAGGAAAAAAATAAGAAAGAAATGGAATAGAGCTAAGCACAGGCAAAATCCTTGAGGAAAACCTGGTTCAATCTGCTTTCCAACAGACACTGGGAGACAAATTCCCCATTCAGCAAGACAATAACCTAAAACACAAGACCAAATATACACTGGAGTTGCTTACCAAGCAATGTTGAATGTTCCTGAGTGGCCTAGTTACAGTATTGGCTTGAAAATCTAAAGCAAGACTTCAAATGGCTGTCTAGCAATGATCAACAATCAACTTGACAGAGCTTGAAGAATTTGTTAAAGAATAATTGTACAATCCAGGTGCGAAAAGCTCTAAAACATCAGAAATATTCATATCTGTAATCACTGCCAAAGGTGATGTATTGACTCAGGGGGTTGAAAACGTATTTAATCAAGATACATTAGTGTTTATTCTTTCATAAAATTGAGCTTTTTGGCCATCAAGGAAAAGGCTATGTCTGGCGCAAACACAACACCTCCCATCACCCCGAGAACAGCATCCCAACAGTGAAGCATGGTGGTGGCAGCATCATGCTGTGGGGATGTTTTTCCATCGGCAGCAACTGGGATACTGGTCAGAATTTAAGGAATGATGGATGGCGCTAAATACAGGGGCATTTTTGAGGGAAACCGGTTTCAGTCTTCCAGAGATTTGACACTGGGACGGAGGTTCACCTTCCAGCAGGCCAATAACCCTAAGCATACTGCTAAAGCAACACTCGAGTGATATAAGGGGAAACATTTAAATGTCTTGGAATGGCCTCGTCAAAGCCCAGACCTCAATCCAATTGAGAATCTGTGGTATGACTTAAAGAATGCTGTACACAAGCGGAACCCATCCAACTTGAAGGAGCTGAAGCAGTTTTGCCTTGAAGACTGGGCAAAAATCCCAGTGGCTAGATGTGCCAAGCTGATAGAGACATACCCCAAGAACACTTGCAGCTGTATTTGCTGCAAAAGGTGGCTCTACAAAGTATTGACTTTGAAGGGGTGAATAGTTATGCACGCTCGAATTCTGTTTTTTGTTATAATCCTTGTTTGTCTCACAATAAAAAAATTTTGTATCTTCAAAGTTGTAGGCTTGTTGTGTAAATCAAATGATATAAACCCCTCAAAAAATCTATTTTAATTCCAGGTTGTAAGGCAACAAAATAGGAAGCTATTTCGCAAGCTATTATAGCTGAAGAGCTAACCAACTATACGTTCAATGTTAGCTAGCTAACATTTGGCTTTAACATTTCTGGCGCAGGCGTCCCGCTAGAGACCCACCTCGACAACATCCGGTGAAATTGCAGAGCGCCAAATTCAAAATACAGAAATAGTCATAATAAACATTCATAAAAAATACAAGTGTTACACATCGGCTTAAAGATGAACTTCTTGTTAATCCAGCCGCTTTGTCAGATTTCAAAAAGGCTTTACGGCGAAAGCATACCATGCGATTATCTGAGGACAGCGCCACGCTTACAAAAGGATACAAACATTTTACAACCAAGTAAAGAAATTACAATAGTCAGAAATAGCGAGAAAATGTATCACTTACCTTTGAAGATAAGGTAGGGTTGCAGTCACAAGAGTCCCAGCTACACAATACATGTTTGTTTTGTTCTATAAAGTCCCTTTTTATATCCCAAAAACTCCGGTTATCCACTGGCTCAAAGGCGGTCAAAACATGCAGATGAATACATCCTAATAGTACCGGTAAAGTTTGTTGAAACATGTCAAACGATGTTTATAATTAATCCTCAGGATGTCAATTGTCTAAATAATCGATAATATTTCAACCGGACAATAGCATAGTCAATAGAAAGGAAAAACAACGAAGGGAGCGCACTCGGTCACACGCAAAACCAGCTGAAAACAAGCCTGAAACAATGTCTAAAGACTTTTGACATCTAGTGGATAGGAACTGCAATCTGGGTGCTAACCCATTAGATACTCTAAAGGCATTCAATTGAAAATACCCACATCAAAAAAAATCCCACTTCCTGGATGGATTTTCCTCATGTTTTCACCTGCCATATCAGTTCTGTTATACTCACAGACATTATTTTAACAGTTCCGGAAACTGTGTTTCTATCCAAATCTACCAATTACAAGCATATCCTAGCTTCTGGGCCAGAGTAACAGGCAGTTTACTTTGGGCACGCTTCTCATCCAGACGTCAAAATACTGCCCCCAAGCCATAAGAATTTTTAACCAGCAATGCAAATATTTTCTGATTCTAATAATATTACCACACAGATTATAAATGTAATGTTCGCTAGCGAGGCAGCAAACAGTACGCTTTAACTTGCAATGAAAATTACTTTCTGACAAAATTAGGAACGTATGATATCTGAAAATATAGCTAGACTTTTACCCGTATACATGAATGAACGCTTCACGGCAAACTTAACTAAGTTTTGTTTGTAGCTACATCTTGTTTGGCTAGCGCTGTGTCAAGTCACTCTGGTTCACACTGACTGTGGCATGTGCAGAAACTAGCCCATCACTTTTTCCAAATGATCTGTCGATAGCGACCTGCTAAATTCAGGCCATCAATGTTGTTGAGAAAAGTAGCAAAACTTTTGTAGTTCTCGCTGGCTAACATTATTCGTTTTTGTGGGATGGAGTTTTGGCCTGCCTGGTGCCAATTGTCACGCCCTGACCTTAGAGATCATTTTTATGTCTCTATTTTGGTTTGGTCAGGGCGTGAGTTGGGGTGGGTATTCTATGTTGTGTATTTCTTTGTGTTTGGTCGGGTGTGGTTCTCAATCAGAGGCAGCTGTCTATCGTTGTCTCTGATTGAGAACCATACTTAGGTATCCCTTTTTTCCACCTGTCTTTGTGGGAAGATGACTTTGTTTAGGGCACATAGCCTTTGAGCTTCACGGTTTGTTTCTGTAGTGTTAATTGTTTTTGTTCTGCGTCTTTTTCCCAAATAAAATCAAATGTACACTCACCACGCTGCACCTTGGTCCCCTCCTTTCAACAGCCGTGACACCAATAAGAAAAAGTGTTCCAAACCTCTGCCAATAACAACTCGTTTTCAGTTTTCCCCTCCCCACTCAGACCTCTCTCAGAAAGTCCTGCTTGAGAAATTGCTATTTTTGTTTGTTTTTGACCATTTTCATTGAAAACAATCACAGCAAGATACTTAATTGTTACCCAGAAATAATTCGATATTGAGATAAAAACGGTTGCATTGAAGCTTTTAACATCAACTCTAATAATAATTCTGACCATAAAACTGACATCCAAACCATACAAAAATCCGTGAAATAATCAATATTCAATGTAACGTAAATACTTATCTCAACAACAATATTATATTGACATCAAAACTGCCCCACACTGATACCGTGATATTTTACACGGTGTAAAAACTGTCATTCCTCAGACACTCCTCACTTCAAATAATCTCTTCATGTCTTTGTCACATATTTTATTTCCTTTTATTTCCCTAAAAGGGGGAAATCACACCTGAACCAGTGATTCTTTAATGTTCTATATCGCTCTGGTCCTCCATATCTCTGTAAATCACAAATGAAAACTGGACTGTCTGCTGAATTGACACACAAATCAAATATGGTCACAAACACTAAGACTCACCGACTGGTGTGTTCTCGTAGATGAGAAGATAGGAGTGGAAAAAGTAGTTCTGGAAGCGTGGTGGCTGGTTGGAGGCTTTGGAAGAGGAGAGAAAAAGAGGGATTAGGTTAGGCACTATAGGGTCTTATGATATCCCTATACAGGTGTGAGAAATGTGAAATAATACATGTTTAAGTACCTGGACGCATAGGCATACACTGCAGGAATACGGATATGTGCATGTGCGTGCTTGCGTACATCTATGATTTTAACAAAGCAAATTACAAATCGATTGCGGCACTCGTGCGGACAATACACTGGCCGCTACTCTAACTCTGCGATGCATACAAGACCCTCCCCCACCCTCCCTTTGGCAAATCCGACCATGACTCCATTTTGCTCCTACCGTCCTATAGGCAGAAACTCAAACAGGATGTACCTGTGACTAGAACCATTCAACGCTGGTCTAACCAATCGGAATCCACGCTTCAAGATTGTTTTGATCACACGGACTGGTAAATGTTCCAGGCAGCTTCCGAGATTAACATCGATTTATACGCTGACTCTGTGAATGAGTTTATAAGGAAGTGCAGAAACCGTGAATAGATGGCGGCTTTCGTGCAAAACTGAAAGCGCGAACCACCGCATTTACACAACATCGACGGGACAGTAGTGGAGAAGGTAGAAAGTTTCAAGTTATTCGCTGTGCACATCACAGACAAACTTAAAATGGTCCACCCACACAGACAGTGTGGTGAAGAAGGTGCAACAGCTCCTCTTCAACCTCAGGATGCTGAAGAAATTTGTTTTGTCACCTAAAAACCTGACCAACATTTACAGATCCACAATTGAGAGCATCCTGTTGGGCTGTATCACCGCCTGGAAGACGAGGTTTGTACAGGTGCATCAAAGCTGGGACCGAGGGACTGAAAAACAGCTTCTATCTAAAGGCTATCAGACTGTTAAACAGCAATCAATAACTCAGAGAGGCTGCTGCCTACATACAGACTCAAATCATTGACCACTTTAATAAATGGATCAATAGTCCGGTTAAATACTGACACTTTAACAATGATTAAATATCTTACATTACTCATCTCATATGTATATACTGTATCTTATACCATCAATTACACATTTCCTATGCCGCTCGGCCATCGCTCATCTATATATTTATATGTACAGTTGAAGTCGGAAATTTACATACACCTTAGCCAAAAACATATAAACTCATTTTATCACAATTCCTGACATTTAATCCAAGCAAAACGTCCCTGTCTTAGGTCAGTTAGGATCACCACTTTATTTTAAGTATGTGAAATGTCAGAATAATAGAGAGAATGCTTTATTTCAGCTTTTATTTCTTTCATCACATTCCCGGTGGGTCATAAGTTTACCTACAATCAATTGGTATTTGGTAGCATTGCCTTTAAATTGTTTAACTTGGGTCAAACATTTTGGGTAGCCTTCCACAAGCTTCCCACAATAAGTTGGGTGAATTTTGGCCCATTGCTCCTGACAGAACTGGTGTAACTGAGTCAGGTTTGTAGGCCTCCTTGCTCGCACACGCGTTTTCAGTTCTGCCCACAAATTTTCAATAGGATTGAGGTCAAGGCTTTGTGATGGCCACTCCAATAACTTGACTTTGTCGTCCTTAAGCCATTTTGCCACAACTTTGGAAGTATGCTTGGGGTCATTGTCCATTTGCGACCAAGCTTTAACTTCCTGACTGATGTCTTGAGATGTTGCTTCAAAATATCCACATCATTTCCCTTCCTCATGATGCAATCTATTTTGTGAAGCGCAACAGTCCCTCCTGCAGCAACACACCCCCACAACATGATGCTGCCAACCCAGTGGTTCACGGTTGGGATGGTGTTCTTTGGCTTGCAAGCTTCCCCCTTTTTCCAACAAACATAACGATGGTCATTATGGCCAAACAGTTCTATTTTTGTTTCATCAGACCAGAGGACATTTCTCCAAAAAGTACGATCTTTGTCCCCATGTGCAGTTGAAAATCGTAGTCTGGCTTTTTTATGGCTGTTTTGGAGCAGTGGCTTCTTCCTTGCTGAGCGGCCTTTCAGGATATGTCGATATAGGACTTGTTTTACTGTGGATATAGATAATGTTTTACCTGTTTCCTCCAGCGTCTTCACAAGGTTCTTTCCTGTTGTTCTGGGCTTGAGTTGCACTTTTCGCACCAAAGTACATTCATCTCTAGGAGACAGAACGCAGCCTTCCTGAGCGGTAAGACAGCTGCGTGGTGCCATGGTTTTTATACTTGCATACTATTGTTTGTACAGATGAACGTGGTACCTTCAGAGGTTTGGAAATTGCTCCCAAGGATGAACCAGACTTGTGGAGGTCTACAATTATTTTTCTGAGGTCTTGGCTGATTTCTTTTGATTTTCCTATGATGTCAAGCAAAGAGGCACTGAGTTTGAAGGTAGGCCTTCAAATACATCCACAGGTACACCTCCAATTGACTCAAATTATGTAACTTGGCCTATCAGAAGCTTCTAAAGCCATTTCTGATATTTTCCAAGCTGTTTAAAGGCACAGCCAACGTAGTGTATGTAAACTTCTGACCCACTGGAATTGTGATATAGTAAATTATAAGTGAAATAATCTGTCTGTAAACAATTGTTGGAGAAATGACTTGTGTCATGCACAAAGTAGATGTCCTAACCGACTTGCCAAAACTATAGTTTGTTAACAAGACATTTGTGCAGTGGTTGAAAAACAAGTTTATTTGACTCCAGCCTAAGTGTATGTAAACTTCCGACTTCAACTGTACATATTGTTATTTCATCCCTTTAGATGTGTGTGTATTAGGTAGTTGTTGTGGAATTGTTTGATTACTTGTTAGATATTACTGCAATGTCGGAACAAGAAGCACAAACATTTCGCTACCCTCACGATAACATCTGCTAACCATGTGATTTGATTTGATTTGAATGACTTCTACCTACAGTATCAGTCAGAAGTTTGGACACACCTACTCATTCAAGGGTTTTTCTTTATTTTAACTATTCTCTACATTGTAGAAATATAGTGAAGACATCAACACTATGAAATAACACATATGGAATCATGTAGTAACCAAAGAAGTGTTAAACAAATCCAAATGTATTTTATATTTGAGATTCTTCAAACTAGCGAGAGTTGTTGAAGCGCAACTTCTCGAGACAATGTGTTGTTAGAACTTCGGTAGCGTTTTCCTCAAATTTGCTTTGTTAAAGTCCAGGCAGACAAATTATTCAAGATGGATCATCAGGTGTAGATGAAGAAAGCTAGACTAAAGAGATTAGCGATTGATAGATATGTAAAACAAAACAAAAATAATTATAAGAGAGGAACATTTGGGTTCAGAGAAGAGTTTAAGTATAAAATAAGAGGAGAGGGAGGAGAACAAAGGAAATGTAGGAGTGGAATGTGATTGGATGGAAGGATATGAGAGAGTGAATGAGAGAGGGATAACATTGAGAGTAAATAGTAAGTAGTTGGGACTCACCTTCACAAAAGGAGTTTAGGATGAAGAAGGATAGGAGAATCTTGGCCACCGTCATCCTGCCACCGAAACCCACACTCCACAACATTGCCTGCTCCACACTGCAACATACACACACATAGTACACACTCAGTGTGTGTGTGTTTTAAGAAAATGCTAATTTTCTAGAGTGAAAATGTACATTTATGACTGTAACTACTGTTCTCTGAAGGCGGGAAATGAGGTACAACACAGCTATGGGGAATTTGCATGCAAGGGCCCTCTACTGAAGAACATTAGAATCACGCCTGACACGGCCAATGAACACCAAGCCCCGCCTTCCAAAGGTGATAAACCCGAGATATGGATTAATTCCTTCAATTCAGTACTGCTCTTGTTCAAGCCTCTTAATATAGGAAAGAGGAGCCAACTGAAGAGTCCAATAGAATATTTATTATTGCTCCCATCTGTCTCATGTTAGCTTTTTCAAAAACTCTAAAACTGGCAGAAATTATGTTCAAAGTAGTCCAACCTACAGAATAAACTAACAGACCACTCCAATAACATTTTCAGTAACGGTTACAGAATATTTTGGGGGTTTCTATGGCTGTGATATGTTGTTGTTTATCTACCTTAGTTGAATGCACTGACTGTAAATCGCTCTGGATTAGAACGAATCATAGATGTCTAGGCTGTTTCACAAGTTTGAACATCACAGGTAAGGCACAGTTTAGTACAGTAGAGTACGATATGGTATGTTACGGTACAGGACAGTAGAGTTTATTTAATAGAATAGACTACAGTACACTACAGTATAGTTTAATTCCGGACATCTGTGGACGTTGGAATATAGGCCGGTCCAGACCAGACAAATCTAAACCAAACATAGACATCTATGATAGGTTCGTATTTGGTCCCAAGAAATGTAGGCCGATCCTCACAGGCCCCCAAAAAACGTTGCTGTCGGTAAATGCTTAGTGGGAAAGTATGTCACACCAATGGAAACCCCTGGTCCACTCAATGTACATGCGTTACACTCGTACACAGGGCATGTAACCTCCGCTGCTCCACAAAAGCAAACGGAGGAAGCAAAAATGGAAAATCTCAAAAGCAATTGACCTGTAGGACATAGTCATAACCTTAGGACGCAACATCACCTTAGAGTTGCCATGGGCGAACTTCATACAGGAGGGGTGAATGGATAACGGCTGGAGATCTCCAATGTGTTTAGCTGAGACCAAAGCAGGGCGGTCTTGTAGGAGAGGATCTTCAGATGCGCATAGTCCATCGGTTCAAAAGGGGGCCTCACACAGCACATCCAAAACCTAATCCCAAGTGGGCGGAATAGGTATAGAAACTGCCCTGAGACAGCGCGTACCTTTTAAAAACCCTTGGTGTGGGACCATCAATTCCCACATGACACACTGATATAGTTGCCATGCATTCAGAAATTATTCCCACCCCTTCACTTTTCAACATTTTGTTGTGTTACAGGCTGAATTTAAAATTGATTACATTTAGATTTTTAGTCACTGGCCTATACCCAATACCCCACAATGTCAAAGTGCAATTATGTTTTTCTATATGTTTACAAATGAATAAAAAAATCTAAGGCTGAAATGTCTTGAGTCAATAAGTATTCAACCCCTTTGTTATGGCAAGCCTAACTAAGTTCAGGAGTAAAAATGTTCTTAACCAGTCACATAATAAGTTGCATGGATAAAAGTGTTTAACATCATTTTTGAATGACTACCTCATCTATGTACTCCACATATACAATTCTCTGTAAGGTCCCTCAGTCGAGCAGTGAATTTCAAACAGACTCAACCACAAAAACCAGGGAGGTTTTGGAATGCCTTGCATATAAGGGCACCTATTGGTAGATGGGTAAAAATTATAATAGAAGACATTGAATATCCTTTTCAGCATGTTGAAGTTATTAACTAAACTTTGGATGGTGTATCAATACACCCAGTCACTACAAAAATACAGGCATCCTTCCTAACTCAGTTGACGGAGAGGAAAGAAACCGCTCAGGGATTTCACCATGAGGTGACTTTAAAACCGTTAGAGTTTAATGGCTGTGATAGGAGAAACCTGAGGATGGATCAACAACATTGTAGCTACTCCACAATACTACTAACCTAATTGACAGAGTGAAAAGGAGGAATCCTGTATGGAATACAAATTTACCAAAACATGCATCCTGTTTGCATAAGGAACTAAAGTAATACTGCAAAAAATGTGACAAAGCAACCTTTTGTCCTGAATAGAAAGTGTTATGTTCGGGGAAAATCCAATACAACACATTACTGAGTACCACTCTCCATATTTTCAAGCATAGTGATTGCTGCATCATGTTATTGGTATGCTTGTAATCGTAAGGACTGCAGGTTTTTAGGATAAAAAAGAAACAGAATGGAGGCTAAGCACAGGCAAAATCCTAGAGACTTACCCAGAAAGACTCGCAGCTGTAATCACTGCCAAAGGTGCTTATACAAAGTATTGACTCTGAGATATTTCTGTATTTAAGTTTTAAAATATTTGCAAAAATGTCTAAAAACATGTTTTCACTTTGTCATTATGGGGTATTGTCTGTAGATGGGTGAGAATAAATATTTTTTAATCCATTTTGAATTCAGGCTGTAATGCAACAAAATGTGGAATAAGTCAGGGGGGAAGAAATACTTTCTGAAGGCACCTTCAGAGTAGAGAATGAACTACCCTGCTTGAAAACCCTCTGTAGGAACATTAAAATGTCCACCAGAAAGCGCTGAAAAGGAACAATTCTTTAATTTTGTCACCAAGGCTTGAACACCTGCCATTTATTTCCATACAACCCTCTCGTGGAGGGTGGCCTTGCATACTATATAGTAGCAATAACAAAATGTGGAATAAGTCAAGGGGTATGAATACTTTCTGAAGGCACAGTAGATATTCCTTATATTCCTCTGTGTGGCGACAACGCCCTATCTCCATGTGCTCTCCAAACTCCCACCATTTGAGAGCTCTTTGTTCATGTTAAACTTGTTTAAACTTTGTATTTAAACTACATTTCTGTTGAATCTACATTCCATATCATTTTACAATAATAGCTATCATTACAAGCATTTAATTCCCTTACCATGTATTGCAACATTAGTTTGGCAGCGTAGAATATAGGCCTACTCGACCGACAGGAAATGTATGACGATGAAACCGTTTAGCCTACGCTAAACCAATGTCAACTTTTCACTTCAAGAATTCAGTATTGTTGCATTTCATTGATCTATAACTTCTGAGTGAAGTGTACACAAACGTTTGCTAGACTCACTTTCATTAAGTTTGTTGGCTGTTTAGTCCTTGGAGCTCCTCGCCTGTCTGTGTCAAAGTTTGGTATCTGTCGGAGTTGTACAGTGCCTCGCAAGAGTATTCATCCCCCTTGCCTTTTTTCCTATTTTGTTGCATTACAACCTGTGATTAAAATAGATTTTTTTTTTGGGGGGGGGGGTTAAAATAACTACACAATCAATTGCGACGACATCATACAAAATGCTAAAATAGACTAATCAAAACAAATCCCACTCCTTCAGTCACAGTCCAGCCCAAATCACATCCCTACACAGGCTCAGGGGCCTCGGCTGTGAAATCACGGAGTCATTCAGCAGGCACTCACAATGTCAATTTTCTCAGATTTCTTTGCTTGTGCTGTGCAGTTTTTGATCACTGCAATAAATTATACAAAGTCCACCTTTTTCACATGCAATATGTCAGGATCAGTCGGTTGGCGAGAAACATTCACTGGTGGCTCACCACCTCCAGACAGGAGAAACGCTGGACAGCCCTTATTCTTGCCACTTGTCTCCTTCACCCCAACAGGGCACTCCAGGAATTCGGGCACATGTTCAGCACGACAATTTAAGTATTTAAACTCAGCTCGCATATTATTTTCTTCCCATCTGCATCACTTGACACATTACCAAATATTTGTCATTCGTCACATTGGATGGGCTTGGGCACGAAAGCTCTTACTGAGTATCTCACAAAGCCGAAGGTAGACTACTTCAAAGAACAACAGTGTGGATGGAGTGAACCTTTTCACTCCATCCCCCATACGGGTCAGTAGATGTGCACCAACCAACTCAGGTACTTCCAAAGGTACACTATATATACAAATGTATGTGGACACCCCTTTGAAAAATTGGATTCGACTATTTCAGCCACACCCGTTGCTGACAGGTATATAGAATCGAGCACAAAGTCATGTAATCTCCATAGACAAACATTGGCAGTAGAATAGCCTTACTGAAGAGCTCTGTGACTTTCAATGTAGCATCGTCATAAGACACCACCTTTCCAACAAGTCAGCCGCGAAGTGGTAGGCCACACAAGCTCAAAGAACGGGACCGCTGAGTGCGTGTAAAAAATGATGTTGCCTCAGTTGAAATGCGATTCTGTGCTTCCAACTTTGTGGCAACAGTTTGGAGAAGGCCCTTTCCTGTTTCAGCATGACAATGCCACCGTGCACAAAGTGAGATCCATTCAAGAATTGTTTGTCGAGATCGGTGTGGAAGAACTTGACTGGCTTGCACAGACCACTGACCTCAACCCCATCGAACACATTTGGGATGAATTGGAACGCTAACTGCAAGCCAGGCCTAATTGCCCAACATCAGTGCCCGACCTCACTAATGATCTTGTGGCTGAATGGAAGCAAGTCCCCGCAGCAGTGTTCCAGCATCTAGTGGAAAGCACTTCCCAGAAGAGTGAAGGCTGTTATAGCAGCAAAGGGGGGGACCAACTCCATATTAATGCTCATGATTTTGAATGAGATGTTCGACAAGCAGATATCCACATACTTTTGGTCATGTAGTGTATATCTGTATCCACTTCCTGCACCACCCCAGAGATACATCCCTGCTTTGAAGATCCATACACGACACATTCCAAACCCAATATCTTCAGGCGCAAAGCACGGTTCTTCTGCTCCGCGAATAAACAAAAAAACGAAATAAGACCACTTCTTGTAACTCTCACTGACGCCACGTTATCCAACACATCCATGAGTTTTATCGAGAAGTCAAACGAATCTATCACGTAACTCCACCAGTCCAAAACCCTCACTTAGACTAAAAACAAGTTTGAACTAGGCTTGGTTATACTAGATTTCACCACAACTTTACCTCTCGTTTTCTTTCTTCCTTTCTTGCAGTCAGTTTCAAACAGAACATCCACTTCCGCCTTTGCTCCGACCCAGATCTAAGGAAAGACCTTCACAATGATGCTTGCGATCTGATGGCGACGAACCCTTGTCAATCGTTACTGCCAAACAACACATCTAGCCAGTGGCGGTTTTAGCATATAAATCTTGGTGGGGCAAACTCAACCAATTTTTTTTATGCATGCCAGCAAAGCCACTACACAACACTAAACAATACATGAATTGCACTGTAACGGTGACAAATGGTGCCCACAAACTGTTAGGGCCTACATAAAGCTGTCCCTACAGCGGAGCTTTCCTTTTAGCACCATGGAGTGAATCCTCACCACCGCTACACCGGTAAACTGACTTGCTAAAACAAAGATGGTTTCTACTGACTCCTTGTGGATTTGTGTAAGTCGATAAGACAGCATTCTACATAAATGACGAATGCTGATATGAGTTTTGACTTTTGAACCATACAAACATTATTACACTTATGTTCAGTAAATTCATAATGTTTGTTCTTAACACTTAGCTCTCAGTAATAGCAAGTGCAAGCAAACAGACTGCGACAAGGTAGGCCTATTCATTCAGCACTTTCACAATAGGCAGAGACAGAATTTCAGATAGATATTAGTTAAGATAAGGCCTCAACATCTTGCTGAAGTTAACTTCACTCTTCTTTAAGTCACTACAGAGAGAGAGAGAGGGGATGTGGTTAGCCTACCATTTGAAGTATTTTATTAGGCCTATGTGGTCTAAAAAGGAGATAAAATACAATCACGGGGATCCACTTTTATAGACAATATACCGACGCACAGACAGCACATTGTGCAAACAAAACAATCCCTCGCAATATCAACTGGAATTAGATGGGTCTATTACTGAACATTTATTTGAAAAAACAATTTGAATGGGAAGAGACTGTCACTGGCAAACATGGTTAAAGACCCAACAACATTATATAGTATCCCCTCCTTGTGAAGAAAAGCACATGAGCTAATTATAATACACAAAGTAAGCAAAACAATGAAATGCATCATTCCAAAATTGCCTAAAATGATGAATAAGATACGGATGAGATTGCCCTATATAAGCAATTTAACAATTGAGGTGTACAAACTATGGCATAAGGGAACGAGGAGCGGATATGAGGTAAGCTGTAATTTCGATTAAGACATTAATGAGCGAGATAAGCACTTTGAATTCAGAACATGGGCGTTCTTACAGTATTCTCCCTGTACACCAAGTTAGAACCGTAGGATAAATAACAGGGGAATATAAGCAGACAATGAAAGCTTTTACAATATTTGATGATGACATTTCCCTTAAACAGGCTTTAGGCTACATGTGCACCACCAAGTCAGAACAGTAGTTCTGATGGGAAGAGGGACCAAACTCTTAGGGTGAGCTACAGGGTTATTAACAGCTTACTACACAACATACACTTTATACTTATCTCCCTGGCATATTACATAATTTATGCAGGAGCATACAATACATATTTTTGGACCGATGTGCTGTGCTCACTTGAACAAAAGGTGGTACTTCTTGAGGCCAAACTTTGTCATCAAATTTTGGCATTCTCTGGATTTATGGGGATTTCAAGAGAACTGGGAACTCAACAACAACAAAAATAGGTTAAATCATGATGTCAGTGATCTTCAGGTCGGCGCTCTAGAAAGAGGCCCCGAGTTCCCAACTTGGAATTCCGAGTTGGACCAAAATGTATTTTCCCAGTTGGAGCTTGATTCTTTACAAGTTTCCAGTTGTTGTGAACGCACTAAGGCGTTGTCCAAGTTCCGAGTTTCCAGTTGTTTGGAGCTCGGCAGAAGTAATGCTGGTTTGACAGCATGGCCAATGTATTCAACCTTTTCTGGCCAATGGTGTTGAGTGTGAATGTTTATCATTTTAAGCTTGGAAAAGAGACCCTTTCAGACAGATGTTTTAAATCCAGACTTGTACCACACACCCTCTCCACCAAATAGTAGGCAGGGGAAGCAAAATAGTGATTGCTTTGCGACGCTCACAGTTAGCCACTGATTCCTTCCAAACCACTCATTGTTGAATATGCAATTTCCAACTTGTTGTTTAATGTTTAGGTCCAATGGCGGATGAGCACCAATACATTTCATCTATAATTTATCTTCATATGACAAGGATTGAAAAAGATTTGCCAGTAGATTGTCGAGTCATGATGATGACTACTTGTCTAGCTAAGATTTTGAAAGTATAGTGTTGACATGATCAGTCCAATCAAAGCTACAGTTGATATAACATTATTTGACAGACAGATATCTGTCTGGACAGGGAAAGGAAATAACAGGTGATTGAGTCCAGGTGAGTTCAAATGATCGCTGATGCACGTGACAAGTGAAGCAGGTGTGCGTAATGATGGTGGCAAGAGTGCGTAATGCTGAGGAGCAGGTGTGAGACAGTACCCCCCCTCCCCTAGGGGGCAACACCCGGCGTCCCACTTGGGTGAGCCTGACGGGCCAGCCGAGGCACGGACGCTGGGCATGCAGGCTGGGCGTAAAATCCTGACCAACTGGCAGAGGCATGGGAGCCTGGCGAGCCGGCTGAGGCATAGGAGTCTGACGATCCGGCTGAGGCACGAAAGCCTGCTGATCCCGGAACATGAGAGCCTGATGAGCCGGCTGAAGCGTAGATGCCTGGCGAGCCGGCTGAGGCGTAAAACCCTGGCGATCTGGCTGAGGCTTGAAGTGGAATGGGCGCCGTGCCAACAAAGGCAAGGAAACCTCTCGAGCCAGTTAGGGGGTGGAATTCCAACGAGCGGGCTTAAGCACCCCTGGTTCCATCGGTGGCGGCCCCTGTCACCACCAAACGAAACGCCAGCACTCCCCGATGCGCCATTTCATGGCTTCCGCATTCTGTAAGGACCGTCGCTGAAGTCGAGAAGCAGGTACGGGGAGTCAAACATTTAATGAGGAACAGACAAGGAACAAGACAGGAACAGTGTCAGCACACAGGTGACAAAACGGCATACGAACGTTAATGCGGAAGCTGGCAACAGAGCTAGGGGACAGACAGATATAGGGGAGGAAATGACAGGTGATTGAGTCCAGGTGAGTCCAAATGATCGATGATGCATGTGACGAGGGAAGCAGGTGTGTGTAATGGTGGTGGCAGGAGTGCGTAATGCTGTGGAGCCCGTCGTCCTCGAGCTCCAGGGGGAAGTGCGGGAGCAGGCGTGACACTGACGACTAGTGGATGGGGAATTTAACATGAACTGCTCATTTACGCACTCTTTAATACCTCATAATCAGGACGTCCAGGTGTTAATGATCTCGTGAAATTCACTGTCTGTCTGGCAAAATATTTTTAAAAAGAAGGGAAGTGTTAATTATATTTAGAGAGAGAGAGCTTATCTGTTAGCACGGCATCATTAGGCCAACTGTAAGGTTGATATTAAATAGGCATAATCACACTTAATATGAGGAGGGCATAATTAAGCTTCTTGCTAATTGCAGTGTTTGTTTAGTGGTATTTACTGTTAATGTCACCGAGTTGAGTGTTGAGTCTAGTGCTGTGCCACATGGGAACATGACTCGACACTTACATTCTATCCACATCTCATCTCAAGGACTGGGGTGTATTTCATTTGTGCACATCGTAGAAGACCGTTGCAAAACATTTTGCAACTAAAATTAGTTGATTTTGAAGTAGATACCTCCCTGTTTCGGCCTGTTTGTTTCCGTTTGGTTTCCAGTGGATACACCCCTGATACACTGTAGGCTAGGGAGATGTCACACTGTCTCCCTAAATCTGGATTTCACTTCTTACCCTTCAATTAACATTTGTAAATGTATAGCTTAATGTCAATTAATAATGAACACAATGCAAGGTCAAGGAAAAACAAATGATGTTATTTTGGGTAAAAATTAAATAAATCAACTGGTCCTCTCTATATTGTGGTCACCACAAAAAGGTTAAAACAACATTAACATGACAACATAAACCTGTGCTGCCCCTGGGCCATGTTCAGTCAAATAGATACACTACATGACCAAAAGTATGTGGACACCTGCTCGTCGAACATCTCATTCCAAAATCATGGGCATTAATATGGTCTTGGTCCCCTTTGCTGCTATAACAGCCTCCACTCTTCTGGGAAGGCTTTCCACTGGATGTAGTAATAATGCTGCAGGGACTTACTTTCATTCAGCCACAAGAGTATTAGTGAGGCCGGGCACTAATGTTGAGATATTAGGCCTGGCTCGCAGTCTGCCTTCCAATTCATCCCAAAGGTGTTTGATGGGGTTGAGGTCAGGCCTCTGTGCAGGCCAGTCAAGTTCTTCCACACCGATCTCGAAAAACCATATCTGTATGGACCTCGCTTTGTACATGGGGGCATTGTCATACTGAAACAGGAAAAGACCTTCCCAAAACTGTTGCCACAAAGTTGGAATCACAGAATCGTCTACAATGTCATTGTACACTGTAGCGTTAAGACTTCCCATCACTGGAGCTAAAGGGCCTAGCCCGAACCTGTTGTATATACTTTATAGTGTATGTATTGAACAAAAATGTGACTCACCACCTCGATTCTGTCTTATGTAGCAAAATGTGAAATGTTGTTTTTTAGATTGGATAAAAGTAGAGACTCAGAGCTACAAAATGGTATATCATACACTGCATTTGAGGAACAATAGGAAAGTAATTCTCCTTTGAAAGTTGATCAACTTGTAAACTCACTTTTGAGAAAATCGCCTGTGAATGTTTTGGTATCTGATGAAGAGCTCTTCTTTGTCTACACCCATTCAGTATCGTTCACACCCTCTTAAGCTTTAGCCCCACCCATCTCGTTTCGCTCTCGAGGCGCACACTTGACACTGACCGATGATTTGTTTAGCACTGGATAACATGAAAACAGCCTAACCAACTCTGCTAGCAACAATTTCATTGCGCTTTTTTGCAGATGTATACTGACACCAGCCATATTCAACGGGTGTTGTACACACGTCAGTTAACGTTAACTAACGAGCCAGCCAGCTAACGTTAGCTAGTTAAACAACAATGAACAAAGTGTCAACAATGACTAACATTAGGCTCTGACTAGAAAAGAAAATGGCTCTGGGAAACAAATAATAACGTCAGCTAGGGAGCCAGCCAGATAACATTAGCTAGTTAGCTAACAGTACACTTTACCTTGAAATTAAACACTTTCTGTCAAAATTAGAAATGTTTAATATCTGAAAATGTAGCTAGCTAACGCTAGCCTATCTTACATCATCATGCATTATCGACGCGTCTCCCTGTCAGGAATGCCATACCTTGGTTCCCCTTATTTTGAAGATGTTATCCGGAGACAGGTGTTTTCTCCCTCTCTTTATCTATCATACTCTCATTCCACTGATTTCAAAACTTGATCCTCCAGGAAGTGGAGAGCAACACTTATGCAGCTCTACTACACAATACATTTAAAAAAAGCCGCGTTCGACAGGATTACCAACACAGATTGACGAGCTCAAATAGACAGAAGCCTTTAATATGGCAGACCAATCTGAACTTCTCTCTTGGCATGTCCAGCCCACTCATTATATCAGCCAATCATGGCTAGTGGGAAGGTTGCCTTAACCAACAAGGCTTGTAATTTAACAATTGTATTCATATTTACAGATGGCATACAAGTTTGTATTAATGCACATGAAAGTTCACATGTTTGAGAAGGCATTTCTGCAACAAAATTTTTTTGGGGATGAAATAATCACATTCAAACGGCTCTTTTGTGAAGTCGTGACATAAACATAGCTTCCTGAATCGGGTCACAAGTATAAACGCAACATGCAACAATTGCACTGAGTTACAGTTCATATAAGGAAATCAGTCAATTGAAATATATTCATTAGGCCATAATCTATGGATTTCACATGACTGGGTAGGGGCGCAGCCATGGGTGGGCCTGGGAGGGCATAGGTTGGACATACTGCCAAATTCTCTAAAACAATGTTGGAGGCAGCTTATGGTAGAGAAATAAACATTAAATTCTCTGGCAACAGCTCTGGTGGACATTCGTACAGTCAGCATGCCAATTGCACACACCCTCAAAATTTGACACATCTGTGGCATTGTGTTGAGTGACAAAACTGCACATTTTAGAGTAACCTTTTATTGTCCCCAGCACAGGGTGAACCTGTGTAATGATCATATTTAATCAGCTTCTTGATATGCCATACCTGTCAGGTGGATGGGTTATCTTGGCAAAGAGAAATGCTCACTAAAAGAGATGGTGCATCTATTTTTAGAAAAACAATATTTTTGTGCGTAACAAACTTTTCTGTGAACTTTTATTTCAGCTCATGAAACATGAGACTAACACTTTTGTCATGACTCTCCTGTGAGGATCCAATGATCAGCTTGGCAATGGTTGACAAATAAGCAGGCCCTCTCTCACCCACAGTAGAGGGGAGGGGGGTGCTGGGCCGCTTTTTGACACCTCACACCCGGTCGTAAATGCTCTCTAGTATCAACCAAAGGAATATCTTTGTTCACAGACTTTTGCCCACCCTAAACTCTAATCAGTGGATCACCCTAAACTCCAAAAAGTGGATAATGGAACAATAATTGGAACAATAATTCTATCATAAATTATGTGGGAAATGGTCAGTGGGGACCTAAAGAATAATAAGGTCATATTGTTTGTCATTTTGTGATGTTATTAAAAACTGTATGAACCAAATACTGTAACTTAGGAAGAAAACCCCCTTTAGCTGTCAAGTTTTCATCCAATCTGAATACAATATGAAGAACGATGAAAGTATTTTTTTGTGAAGATATTATTGCGATATTGATTTTCTAATGAGATAAGTGTGTGAGTCAGTGAGCGAGTGGGGCCCGTCAGTGGACAGCTCAGACAATGCCGAAACCCTACCTGACTTCTCAGAGATCAGGCCTTTCATAATTCATTACCCCCCCTTCTCTCTCTCTCTCTCTCTCTCTCTTTCCTACCCTAACAAGGCCTCACTTGTCTGTTAAATTAATTTGCTTACAATTCCATTTCCAGCATTTATCTTTTTTTGCCTTACTTCCCTCTAACCCACTTTGTTTTGCTTCACACTGTATTTACTCTAGGCCTGGGCGATATGGCCACAATATTATATCATGGTATTTAAAAAGAAATGATGGTATTTTACATTTTTTTACATTTACATTTTACATCATTTAGCAGACGCTCTTGTCCAGAGCGACTTTCAGTAGTAGTGAGAGCATACATTTTTTTTTTTATACTAGTCCCCCGTGGGAATCGAACCCACAACCGTGGCGCTGCAAGTGCCATGCTCTACCAACTGAGCTACACGGGACTTTTTAATAATAAAAGTTATACATTTTCTTTATGAGTAGTGCATGACCCTAGGGTGACAACACATACATTCTAAGTGATTTCAATGGGTCTTTCTCCATTCTGTTCAATTCAACTTCAACCCACAAAAAAAGTAATCATCTTCATCAATTTCTGCATTTGAGATCATTACGTAATGGCTGCCACGTAGGGCTGCACGATATGGGCAAGCAATCTGGGCCTTATTTTTAACCAAATGTTGCAATTTGACTTGTGATTTAGATCAAAACACTTGGGATAACTGTTGGAATCATGGAAATAGAATGTCTATTCGAATTATATAGTTAGAATATAATAGTGGCCACTTTTAATAGTGTTGTTTGACATGACAACGAATGAAAATGCCAGGGAGGAATTATTGTGACAGGGTAAGATAGGTGTTTCCTAGGGGACCCTATAATCTTTGGCTACATTGACTGCTTTCTCTTAGCTACTTCATGTAGTTAACATATTATTGGTTTGTGTATTCCTCTAATTTAGAAGATACTGTTGCACAAACAACATGCTGATTTAGGTCTACACCATCACTGGTATTATCAGGCTGTATAGCTAATTACGCTTGCTCCTACTCAGTACATTTATTAGCTAGCTAGCAATTAGCGGCTAACAATCATTGGCTAACAAGATTTAGGACCAACTTGCTAAGAAAAGACAAACTAGCTGTTTGCAGATGTAAGAAACACAAGCTAATAGTGTAATTATAGAATGCTAATGGATTTATATTAAAAGGCTAAGTGACAACTGCATCGTTGTCATCAACATTGTTGCATATGCTGCATTGACCATGCAGACTGAATGCAAGTGTCTAGTGGTTGAGGAACAACAAATGCGATCCTTGAGTGACAGGAACCGGGGCTAGGTCTGTGTGGAAAGCGGCATGGAGAGAGACGACTCAAGTAGCGAAGTAAACTATAAAAATGGTTGTTACACACTGCATATCACATTTAACATACAAAACTAAAATACCGATATAAAAGGTCAAGTAAAAACCCAAACCGGTCCGTGCATCAATACAGGTAAAAAACGGTATGCCACCCAGTCCTAATTTATTCCCTTCAGTACAAAGGAGAGGCAGAGAGGGAAACCAGCCAATGCCTCAGCCTCTCTCAGGAATCCAACAGCAAAGCTAGAAGGTATAATCCAAAGATAAATAAACAGCCTAAAAACCTTTGTGAAATACAATAAAATACAGTAAAATAAACATTCAGTTCCCATTCAGTCTCTGGTATGCTGTTTGAGATACGGCACACAGTGGATTCAATTCAGCCAAATAAAGAGAAATGTGCAGGTGAGGCAGAAAGAGACAGGAAAGGTAGAGAAGATAATAGTAGTGATAGTAGTGTCAGTGCAAATGGGGACATTTGGTTTCCTATTTCCTCAGCATTATTGCAGATAGCATTCAACACCCTTGTCTCCTCTCCACTGCGGCTTCCTGTAGCCCTCTCTATAGCCTTTCTCTCCTTCTCTCTTACCCTCTTTACATCCTTTCCCTGCTGTGCCCTGGAGACCCTGCACTCCCCCATCTCTCTCCTCATACCCTATCCCTGCCTCTTTTACTCCCCCTTTCCCTCCATTCCCTGCTGGGCCTTGGGTCCCTCTTCTCCCCCTCTCTCCCCCATGGCTGTAGTCCTGTAGCAGGGGAGATTATGTCCACTCAGTGGGTGCACAGAGAGAGCCTTAGCATCACGCCTCAGTGTGTGTGCGTGCAAGTGCGTGTGACTGTGTGTGCGTGTCTGTGTGTGCCGAGGAATGCTCCACACAGAACCTGAGTGACCCGGGGGAGCAGTTCATGTGTTATATAATCTCCTACTTCAGCAGCGCTTATCAGTAAAGCATAAAAGGCCTGAGGCAGTATTAGCTGCAAATCCTGGAGCAATGTTAAACTGATCCAATCTAGCCAAACACAAATTAGTGCTATAAAGCAGAGGAAGAAAATAATGATAGACTCATTAGAGCTGTGTTAAAGGTGCAATAAGCAGAAATCACTCCGCCATTTCCTGGTTGCTAAAATTCTAATAGTTTGTGACAAAACAAGCAATGTATAGTGTAGAGAGTCATTGTACCATCTAAACCGCAGTGAAATATATTTTCAATAAACCAAAATATTGTATTTTCAGCTGTTTGAAAATGGTGTACAAAACCAAAAGTAAAAGACCCAAAAACAAAACTTAAGAATGGGAAGCATGGGCCTCCCGAGTGGCGCAGTGGTCTAAGGCACTGCATCGCAGTGCTAGCTGTGTCACTAGAGATCCTGGTTTGAGTCTAGGCTCGCAACCGGGAGACCCATGGGGCGGTGCACAATTGGCCCAGCGTCGTCCGGGTTAGGGGAGGGTTTGGCCGGCAGGGATGTCCTTGTCCCATTAGCGACTCCTGTGGCGGGCCGGGCGCATGAACGCTGACATAGTTGCCAGGTGTATGATTGGGTTCAATTAGTCCATATTTGTATTCCAAATGGTACGCTATTCCCTATGTAGTGCACTACTTTTGACCAGGGTCCATAAGGCTCTGGTCAAAAGTAGTGCCCAATGGAGGGAATACGGTGCCATTCGGGACATAGCCCATTTGGTTCAATGGGACCTGGATTAAGCAGCATTTAAAAGCATAGTTATATGTTTCATATGTGGACACAAACAATGATCCAATTTCTATTTTTGGCAACAAAAAAAAAGAGTGCTCTAAAACTTTGACACAACGTTGTCCTAACCCACTCAATCACTCACATACTGACAGTTGCACCCACAAAACACACACACTGACACACACCTCTGCTACCACAGTCTCATAACTAATCCCTCTCCCAAACGCTAAGGACATCTCTGAGATGACGGATGGATGAGTGGATATGACTCACCCCTGTACAGGTTTGGTTCTACAAGGCACAGACCGAATGAGGCAGAAGACGTAGAGAGCAGTGAGGCGGGCCCCAACACTACACACTGTCCTCTCTACCGCAGCTTCCCACCCCCCTCATCTCCATTGTCACAATCCATATCTCAATCTCCCTGTCTCTCTCTCTTTCCCTGACTCCCTCTGTCAAAGCCACTGCTCATCTCCTGGTCTCTCACCACCACCCCCTCACTTGCTCCCTCTCCTCCTCCGCTCCTCTCTCCATCTCCAGGCATGTCTCTTCCTCTCTTGCTTCCCTTCACTTTTCGCCTCTCTTGGACAATCTTTCCCTCTTTCCGTCCGTTGGCTCTGTCTGTTCCTGGTATTGTATGTGTCGGGTCTCGTCTCGTTCCCTTTCGCTTCAATACACTAATACACTGGGTTACTGGAGAGTAAAAAAGAGTACTATTAAAGCAATCCACAACCTCATTGCAACCCATGGCACATTACAACGCATTTCCCCCATTTCCAACACTGTACTATTTAAAAGAGTTTTTCACAAACTCACTTGATGGTTCAAGAACAAGTTCCATACTACCCATACACTCAGTGCAAATCATTTTTACTGTGGAAGTGTAAAGTTAAGCAATTCTAAAGTCCACTGTAACACACAGAACACATTGCCAAATGGCTCATATTCACTACTACTTTACATTGAAATAGTAGAATAGTTCAGCCGATTTAGCCCATGTAGTACTGTACATAAAAATGTTATATGAGCTACATAAAATCTACTACATCTACGACTTTTAAATCTTCAATCAAAGTCAGGATAGGCTACCCTGCAGAAACGAGTCACTACTGGTAATTTGGCTAATAACCAGAGCCCATTAAAATTGCTTTATAGTTTTCTCCTGCTTTCAGCCCACAAAAATGTACTACTGTTTATTACTGGGGGAAAAGTTTTGGGATCTTTTCTTGTTTATCTCTTGGTAATGTGTGATTAACACCAAAAAAATGATTGTAAAGTGAAGCGTAATAATATCTGGACCCTCTGGGCTGGTTCCAGAGAGCCCCCCCCCCCGTTCAACAGCCAACAGGCAACCGTATCTCTCTGACTCCCACCCGGCCCACAGCACCAGATACTATTGATTACATGACAATTGTGTCTGACTTAACTTAACCTTGGTGACAACCAATGTTCCTTCGCAGCCACGCACTTGTTCCAGGACTGTCACACAGAAGAAATGCTATGCGGCGGAGAGACGCAACTTCACTGAGTTCGCCCCATTAGTTTCCACTATATAGATCAACGTTTTTTCTGTGACCGAATCAACATTATATCAGCCCCCTTTCAATGCAACAAACCAAAACAAATCTAACTTTGCAAGATTGAGTCTGTGATTTTGTTGTAGGCAGAGCCAAAGCGAAACAGAGTATAATTCTATTGGCAGGGGTAGCCCACAAGCGGTCTTTCAATCACATCACCCCTGAGTGAATGCGCTTTTCAGATCAGTTCAGATCCGAGTGCACATTTGCTGATATACTTTGCTAGTTAGCCCAGTTATTAGCCCAGTTATTGATAAGAATAGGTCAGCAATGAGGAGTTACTACTTCCTACAAGGCTATATTTCAGGCTGTCTTTGAAAAGCATGTCAGGTAAAAAGCCTTAATGTCTTAAATTACAACACTGCCCCTTTAATTAAGACACGCTTGAATATGCAAATAAGCCAATAGACAGAGGGGTAGCCTACATGATCTAATTCTCTGTATGGTAATAATAATTCATTTTATTTTGTAAAGTGGTTTCTTGCATCATACAACATAATACAATGCAATTTAAAGTCACCTATTTGGCCCATAGTGTTACAGACCGAGCAAAACATTAATTAAGGTCAACCTCTTCATAATGTAAAAACGTTTTAAAAGTCTCATGCAATGTAGGCCTGCATTGAACACCACATATAGGCTACTGTAGGCTATATCATAGAAATCAAAGCTATTTCCATGTGAAAATGTTATGTGATTTGCTACATTGCTTTTGTTTTGACTTACATTATGCTCAAATAGCCACAATCACCTATTGGCTACTGTCTAGAACTGTGAGGGTACAGCCTCAGAGTTCACCATAAATTATGTTTCCTCTCACAATACCAAAGATTAGCTCAGTGCACCCCAAAATGTGAGGGAACATTGGTGACAACCCCTCTCGAAGCCAGCCATGGCCCTGGCTGTAGCCTGGAGCCTCCTGGGCAGATCTGTGGATTATCACATCAATCAATGATAGATAGATACATACATCTCTCCACTGCTTGCCATGAAAAAACTATTGCTCATTAGCCGAGTGATCCAAAACTGATTAGGGGACGTTTGGCTGTGTCAGGGATAGAGGGACGGAGGAATGGAGGGAGGAAGGATGGCAGGACTGCGTTGCTCTGATGAGCTAAGTAATGCCATCTCTCTTATAACTTAATCTGTGTAGTCTCATTCCAGTGTGGATAGAAAGGCTGTCGCCTGACTCAGCATTCCTGAGTACTGTATGACAACAGTGGGATGATATGAGAGCATCTGGATAGTACTGTAGGTACAGTGGCTTGCGAAAGTATTCACCTCCCTTGGCATTTTTCCTATTTTGTTGCATTACAACCTGGAATTAAAATTGATCTTTAGGGGGTTTGTATCATTTGATTTACACAACATGCCTACCACTTTGAAGATGCAAAATATGTTTTATTGTGAAACAAACAACAAATAAGACAAAAAAAATGAAAACTTCACCCCCCCAGTACTTTGTAGGAACACCTTTTGCAGGAATTACAGCTGCAGGTCTTTTGGGGTATGTCTCTATAAGCTTGGCACATCTAGCCACTAGGATTTTTGTCCATTCTTCAAGGCAAAACTGCTCCAGCTACTTAAAGTTGAATGGGTTTCGCTGGTGTACAGCAATCTTTAAGTCATACCACAGATTCTCAATTGGATTGAGGTCTGGGCTTTGACTAGGTCATTCAAAGACATTTAAATGTTTCCCCTTAAACCACTCAAGCGTTGCTTTAGCAGTATGCTTAGGGTCATTGTCCTGCTAGAAGGTGAACCTCCATCCCAGCCTCAAATCTCTGGAAGACTGAAACAGGTTTCCCTCAAGAACTTCCCTGTATTTAAGGCCATCCATCATTCCTTCAATTCTGAACAGTTTCCCAGTCCCTGCTGATGAAAAACACCCCCACAGCATGATGCTGCCACCACCATGCTTCACTGTGGGGGATGTTGTTCTCGGGGTGATAGGAGCTGTTGGGTTTGCGCCAGCCATAGCATTTTCCTTGATGGCCAATAGTGGGATGTTCAAAGTTTTGGATATCTTTTTATAACCCAACCCTGATATGTACCTCTCCACAACTTAGTCCCTGACCTGTTTGGAGAGCTCCTTTGTCTTCATGGTGCCGCTTGCTTGGTGTTGCCCCTTGCTTAGTGGTGTTGCAGACTCTGGGGCCTTTCAGAGCAGGTGTATACAGTGGGGAGAACAAGTATTGGATACACCGCTGGTTTTGCTACTTACAAACCATGTAGAGGTCTGTAATTTTTTATCATACACTTCAACTGTGAGAGACGGAATCTAAAACAAAAATCCAGTAAATCACATTGTATGATTTTTAAGTAATTAATTTGCATTTTACTGCATGACATAAGTATTTGATCACCTACCAACCAGTAATAATTCCGGCTCTGACAGACCTGTTAGTTTTTCTTTAAGAAGCCCTCCTGTTCTCCACTCATTACCTGTATTAACTGCACCTGTTTGAACTCGTTACCTGTATAAAAGACACCTGTCCACACACTCAATCCAACAGACTCCAACCTCTCCACAATGGCCAAGATCAGAGAGCTGTGTAACACATGTAACACTTAGATTGCACACAGATGGACTTTATTTAACTAATTATGTGACTTCTGAAGGTAATTGGTTGCACCAGATCTTATTTAGGGGCTTCATAGCAAACATAAAAAACACGCACAACTTCTCAGTTTTTTTTTCTTTTTTTTCTGCATTTTCTGAAACAGGTTTTTTTTTTCTCACCAATTTGGACTATGAAATACAAATAAAAATCAATTTAAATTACAGATGGTAATGCAACAAAATAGGAAAAATGCCAAGGGGGATGAATACTTTAAGGCACTGTACAATAGTCCACACATAGGAATAATGAAGGTCTATGTTTGTTTGTGTGTGTATGTGTGTGTTTTTATAGTGCTATGTTGAAACTATGTACATTGCATGCTCTGGCACAGAAACTCCCCTTCATGTTTCTTCACTCATTTAATTCAGAATGACACATTTGTAATCATACTTTTGTAAGGTGTGAAACCTTATTTCATAGCACACTGCAGTCCAGTGTATGACATACACAACCGTTGAAAAGTTTGGGGTCAAATAGAAATGTTCTTGTTTTATAAAGAAAAGGACATGTTTTACCCTTTAAAATAACAGCAAATTGATCAGAAATACAGTGTAGACATGTTGTAAATGACTAGTAGCTGGAAACTGCAGATGTTTTAATGGAATATCTACATAGGTGTACAGAGGCCCATTATCAGCAACCATCAATCCTGTGTTCCAATAGCACGTTGTGTTAGCTAATCCAAGTTCATCATTTTAAAAGGCTAATTTATCATTAGAAAACTATTTTGCAATTATGTTAGCACAGCTGAAAACTGTTGTCCTGATTAAAGAAGCAATAAAACTGATCTTCTTTAGACTAGTTGAGTATCGGGTGCATCAGCATTTGTGGGTTTGATTACAGGCTCAAAATGGCCAGAAACAAAGACCTTTCTTCTGAAACTCATCAGTCTCATCAGGCAGAGTACACAGAGGAGATGGAGGGGTGAGGGTGGGCACAAGACAGAGTCCAAGATAAACTCTCCTCTCCTCGGCTCCAGTAGGCCCATTTGATCCTGCGAGATGGCGTGGGACGGACAGCTCCAAAACAGGCCGTGAGAGGGGGGCTGGAGGTTTAGGGGTTGGGTAGAAACCTGGGACCTGGGGAGAGGGTAATTAACGGGACAGGATGGGAGCGCTGAAAGGCGTTGCGCCTGGTCCCCCTCGCTTTGTCACTATCGCTCAGCCGTCGCCTCCCCCGCCACCCATCGTCCTGTGTGTTCTAGCCTTTTAGCTCTGTCACAGATTGCAGGACCCACACACACACACACACAGTTCCCACAATAAATACTCCAATAGATGCCTTGTTCTTCTTCTACTGACTGCTCCCACTGAGAAACAGTGAGTCACAGTGGGTTGAGCCAGTCAACAGTACTTGTCAGGTGAATTCTTGTGTTTGTTGTATCTGTAATGTATCTGTAAATGGGACGCAGACAATAGCTAAGTTTCCATCCATTTGTTGCAAGATTTTCAAGCGAATAATGAAGACCCTATTTTATTTTTCCATTTTATTTTCCATTTTAGTCATTTAGCAGACACTCTTGTCCAGAGCTACTTACAGTTAGTGCATTCATCTTACGGTAGCTAGGTGAGACAACCACATATCACAGTCGTAATAAGTACATTTTTCTCTCAAAAAAGAAGTTATCAGCAAAGTGAGAGCTAATAGTAAAATACATTTAATTTTTATACATTTTTTGTGGAGGATGCGGATTAGACTGACTGAGACGTCATATTTAAGATACTCTTTGAAGAGGTAAGGTTTCAGACGTTTTCAGAAGATGGGCAGGGACACCGCTGTCCTAGCATCAGGGGGAAACTGGTTCCACCATTGTAGTGCCAGGACAGAGAAGAGCTTTGACTGGACTGAGCGGGTGCTGACCTCCCGTAGGGGTGGGATGGAAAAAAGACCAGAGATGGCAGACCGGAGTGGTTGGGTTGGGATATAGGGTTCGAGCATAGCCTGAAGGTAGGGAGGGGAAGTTCCTCTTGCTGCTCTGTAGGCAATCACCATGGTCTTGTAGTGGATGCGAGCTTCGACTGGAAGCTAGAGGGCTGTGAAGAGGAGCAGGGGAAGGTTGGGAAGGTTGAACACCATGCGGACTGAGGTGTTCTGCATAAGTTGCAGGGGTTTAATGGCACAAGTGGGGTTCACCGTGATGGAGAGGTTTTGGAATGGGCAGGCCTTCCCTGGATGTGGTGGGCAAACATCCAAGCTGAGATGTCTCCCAGGCACGCAGAGAGATGTCGCAACCTGGGTGTCAGAAGGGGAAATGACAGAGCAATGATAGGAGAGACCATGTGAGGATATGACAGAGCTGAGTGACTTAGTGTAGAGAGAAAAGAGGAGAGGGCCTAGAACCGAGCCCTGGGGGACACCAGTAGTGAGAGCATGTGGTGCAGACACAGATCCAGGAGCTTGAAATGCATGGCCCTGAGAGGGTGCACAGGAGGATCTGATGGTTCACAGTCTCGAAGGCAGTGGATAGAACTAGGAGGATGAAAACCGAGGAGAGCTCTGGCAGTGCCGAGAGCCTCTGTGACACAGAGGGGAGTGGTCTCGGTTGAGTGAATGTTCTGAGAGAGATAACGCGAGAGTTGGTCCGAAAGAACAGATAACGGTCTGTAGTTTTTGATGTCAAAGGGGTCGAGTGTTAGTTTCTTGAGGCGGGGAGCGATTCTGGACATCTTGAAGTCAGAGGGGACGCAACCAGTGGTCAAGGATGAGTTGATGAGAGAAGTGAGAATTAGAAGAACGTCTCCAGAGGACCGTCTGCGTAGGGGCTGAGTGGGTGCAGTTGTCACACAACACAATGCCACAGATGTCTCACGTAGAGGGAGCATACAATAAGCACGCTGACTGCATGAATGTCCACCAGAGCTGTTGCCAGAGAATTTAATGTTCATTTCTCTACCATAAGCCACCTCCAACGTCATTTTAGCGAATTTAGCAGTACATCCAACCGGCCTCACAACCGCAGAGCATTGGTAACCATACCAGCCCAGGATTTTCACCTGCGGGATCATCTGAGACCAGCCAACCGGTCTGTACTAAAGCCCTTTTGTGGGGGAAAACTCTATCTTATTGGCTGGGCCTGGCTCCCAAGTGGGTGGGCCTGTACCCCTGCCCAGTCATGTGAATTGCATAGATCCATAGATTAGGGCCTTAATGAATGTATTTAAATGTACTGATTTCCTTATATGAACTGTAACTCAGTTCATGTTGTGATTATGTCTTTGTTCAGTATACTTCGTGATAAATGATCATGTCCATATCTGCAATGTCATAGAAAAATATTGCAAGAACAGATCACTCAGGAGTCAGATGTAAACAGAATGTGTAATTTAGCCTATCATACACAAAAACGATGTTTCAAATGCAAATTAGGCAGGTCTGATGCCGGAAAAGAAATTGTTGCCTACTTCACCCAGATTTTATTTTATTTTAGCAAAAAAATGTAGTGTGCAGTTCGGGTAGTTAGCTACAGCACTATATGGCAACTACCGCCTAGCTACTGCAAAATGTAGTACATGTAGTTCACTACTCCCCAACACTTCCTATCACTGTGCAAGGTTTCACTCTGATACTCTGACACACTCAGAAGAGCAATAGTTGCAAATCCTCCTAAGAGGGATTGTGCTACTACACCCGTTCAAATAGTCACAAACAAAACAAAAAGGCGTATTTGTCATAGCAACACCAGCTGATAGCTTAAAAAGATGAATGTTATACCAAAAAGAACTTGAGCATAACCTCAAGAAAAGAACATTGACTGAGTCCCAAATGGCAGCCAATTCCCTATAGTCAAAAGTAGTGCACTATACAGGGGAATAAAAAAAAATAAGATCAGACTGAGAATCCACTCAAGTTGACACTTTTATCTGAGAATAACCAGGTTTCCATCCAACCATTTCATGCAAATGAATTACCAGACACTTTAAAAACAGGCCTCAAGGAAACAGCACATTTCTTGGTAAGATTTTCCAATGTCGATAAAACCAAATACTCTAGACAAGGGTGGCAATTTTTGTCAGTGAAATTGATTATGCGTCAATTGCGGTGGAAACACTTATCAAATATTGATATAAAACGTGGGCCATACGTGCAAACATTAGAAAAAGTTCAAGTTTTAGATCACGTTTTAAGTATCAGACAATTAAAATTGTCAACGCATTGCACTTGATCAAAGGATAGATGTTCACACAGCATAAGGATAAATGTACCAGGTTAACATTACGAGGAGGCCTTGATTATTTACTGTTACAAATTCCGCAACAGCCAAAGATCTTCAACTTTTTTTCCACAAACCAATGTCATTTCTTAAAATTGATCAACAAGGCCACGAAGTGGATGATTATAATAATGCATAATAAAATGTTGGCCTAAGCGTAGGCTTATGCATCTTTGTAATATAGCCTACAGTAGCGATGATTATTTATGCAGCAGTGCCAGTAACATAATGGTATGTGTTGGCCTGCAAGAGGGACTCCAACAAGAAGTTCCTCATTAAATGTATTTGGAATTTTCATGTACAAGGTTTTGGCTGCACTTCCCTTCTTTTCACCACATGCTAGGACTATAAATGTAATTTTACATTTCAAATGAAAAAACAATAACTCAGCTGGGATTCGAACCTGCCGCAAATGGCAAAATTCACCAGAAGAAGTCAGGCTCGCAACACTGTGAGCTAATTGTCCAACTGAAAAATGGTGTGTGTTTTAATAACTTTGATTAGCATATGGTGTCCTTTGACTGTTGAAAAATTGTTCCATCACATCCATTTGTCTCATGGAAAAGTGTTCGATCACGTCCAATTAAGTGAACATTTTTAATTGGATGATACGGAATTTGAACCATAAATAGTCACTGCCACCTGGTGATTTTAGCACAGGAATAAATGTACCAGGTTATGTGATGGGAACAGCTAACAATCTACTGGGCACACCACGTCATTTCAACGTGGGGAATTGGGTAATATTTTGTAGATACGTTGGTCAATGAGATTCCAACCTATTTTCACATGCTCAAGAAGACAGCCAAAAGGTTGCTGAGTTCCCAATGTGTTATCACTACGCTTTCAACCATCTTAACCCTTTGACACGTACCAACAAATGGGTGTGATCATTGGTCCCTGCAGCATACGCTCAAACCGGTGTGATTAGAATGCTTATTTAGAATGTCCAGTTTCGAGTGACGCAACAGTCAGCATTTGAACTGGCCACACTGTTTTTTCACAGAAACATTTTGCACAAACACAGTCCTTATAAAGTTATGTCCTGAATGGAACCAATTTATTTTTGGATGCAATGTTCAGACATTCACAGAAGTAGCGACAGCACAACACAATCATCCAAACCGGAAATTGTAGGCTACATTAATCCTAGCGCTAACTGAGGAAAGATTGACATAACACATATTTAGCAAACTCTTGGCAGACAGAAACCACAATTTGAATAAGCTAATAGCAATTACTATGTACAATTCATCACAAGGGTGAGCTCACCATTGATCTAAATAATTGAGTAAAATACTTTATAAAAATCGAAAGTAATCCGATGATGGATAGTTTGTGCACGCCACCATGTTGTTTTTTTTAGCGCCAACCAAAGGTAAGAAGGAGCGACAAGATGAGTTTGGTCTGTTTGCAGTATGCATGTGAAGGGGGTGACACAGCAAACCTTTTTGCCACAGTTCGCATTGATGTGCCATCCTGGATGAACTGCACTACCTGAGCCACTTGTGTGGGTTGTAGACTCCGTCTCATGCTACCACTAGAGTGAGAGCACCGCCAGCATTCAAAAGTGACCAAAACATCAGCCAGGAAGCATAGGAACTGAGAAGTGGTCTGTGGTCACCACCTGCAGAATCACTCCTGTTTTGGGGGGTGTCTTGCTAACTGCCTATAATTTCCACCTTTTGTCTATTCCATTTGCACAACAGCATGTGAAATGTATTGTCAATCAGTGTTGCTTCCTAAGTGGACAGTTTGATTTCACAGAAGTGTGATTGACTTGGAGTTACATTGTGTTATTTAAGTGTTCCCTTTATTTTTTTGAGCAGTGTATGTATATTATTAGTAGTATTGGATAGAAAACACTCCGAAGATTCTAAAACTGTTTGAATGATGTCTGAGTATAACAGAACTCATATGGCAGGTGAAAACCTGAGATAAATCCAACCAGGAAGTGGGAAATCGTAGGTTTGTAGTTTTTCAAAGCTTGGCCTACCGAATACACAGTGTCTATGGGGTCAAGTTGCACTTCCTAACGCTTCCACTAGATGTCAACCATCTTTAGAAACTTGTTTCAGGCTTCTGCTATAAAGGAGGGGGGAATGGGAGCTGAATGAGTCATGGGTCAGAGTTAGCTCTCATTCCAGTGCTTTTCTACAGACAATGGAATTCTCCGGTTGGAACATTATTGAAGTTTTATGTTAAAAACATCCTAAAGATTGATTCCATACATCGTTTGACATGTTTCTACGACCTGTAATGGACCTTCTTGAGTTTTTGTCTGGACGTAGTGCTCGCGCCTCATGAAGATGGATTACTGGGCTGAACACTAACAACAAGTAGCTATTTGGACATAAATTATGGACTTTATGGAACAAATCAGTCATTTATTGTCGAACTGGGATTCCTGGCAGTGCATTCTGATGAAGATCATCAAAGGTAAGTGAATATTTATCATGTTATTTCCAACTTCTGTTGACTCCAACATGGTGGATATTTCTTTGGCTGGATTGGGCTCTGAGAGCCGTACTCAGATTATGCTTTTTCCGTAAATTTTTTTTTTAAATCTGACACAGCGGTTGCATTAAGGAGAAGTCTCTTTAATTCTGTGAATAACACTTGTATCTTTTATCAGTGTTAATTATGTTTATGAGCAAAATCACCGGATGTTTTGGAATCAAAACATTACTGCACGAAACGCGCCAATGTAAACTGCGATTTTTGGATATAAATTTGCACATTATCGAACAAAAAATACATGTATTGTGTAACATGATGTCCTATGAGTGTCATCTGATGAAGATCATCAAAGGTTAGTGATTAATTTTATCTATATTTCTGCTTTTTGTGACTCCTATCTTTGGCTGGAAAAATGGCTGTGTTTTTCTGTGACTTGACTCTGACCTAACATAATGATTTGGTGTGCTTTCGCTGTAAAGCATTTTTGAAATCGGACACGATGGGTAGATTAACAAGAAGATTATCTTTCATTTGCTGTATTGGACTTGTTAATGTGTGAAAGTTAAAAATTCTAAAAATATTTTTGAATTTCGCGCGCTGCGCTGCCTTTTCAGCGGAATGTTGTCGAGGGGTTCCGCTAGCATGAACAATAGGTAGGTAAAGAAATAAAACAACAGGAAAAAGACATGCTACATACAGTAGCGAGGCTATAAAAGTAGCGAGGCTACATACAGACACTGCTTGGTCGGCCCAATTGAGGTAAAATGTACAGTTATAGTGTATAGTATAATGTATAGTTAAAGTGGCTATGCTTATATGATAAACAGAGAGTAGCAGCAGCATAAACAGAGGGGTGGGGGGGTTCGGGGTGGGCACACAATGCAAATTGTCCGGGTAGCCATTTGATTACCTGTTCGGGAGTCTTATGGCTTGGGGGTAAAAACTGTCGAGAAGCCTTTTTCTCCTAGACTTGGCACTCCGGTACCGCTTGCCATGCGGTAGTAGAGAGAACAGTATATGACTGGGGTGGCAGGGGTCTTTGACAATTTTTAGGGCCTTCCTCTGACACCGCCTGGTGTAGAGGTCCTGGATGGCAGGCAGCTTAGCCTCAGTGATGTACTGGGCCGTACGCACTACCCTCTGTAGTGCCTTGCGGTCAGAGGCCGAGCAATTGTCGTACCAGGCAGTGATGCAACCAGTCAGGATGCTCTCGATGTTGCAGCTGTAGAACATTTTGACGATCCATGACAAATATTTTTAGTTTTCTGAGGGGGAATAGGCTTTGTCGCGCACTCTTCACGACTGTCTTGGTGTGTTTGTACAATTCTAGTTTGTTGTTGATGTGGACACCAAGGAACTTGTAGCTCTCAACCTGCTCCACTACAGCCCCGTCGATGAGAATGGGGGCGTGCTCTGTCCTCTTTTTCCTGTAGTCCACAATCATCTCCTTAGTCTTGATTACGTTGAGGCATAGGTTGTTATTCTGGCACCACCCGGCCAGGTCTCTAACCTCCTCCTTATAGGCTCTCGTCGGTGATCAGGCCTACCACTGTTGTGTCGTCTGCAAACTTAATGATGGTGTTGGAGTCATGCCTGGCCATGCAGTCGTGGGTGAACAGGGAGTACAGTAGGGGACTGAGCACGCACCCCTGGGGAGCTCCAGTGTTGAGGATAAGCGTGGCAGATGTGTTGCTACCTACTCTCACCACCTGTGGGCGGCCCGTCAGGAAGTCCAGGATCCAGTTGCAGAGGGAGGTGTTTAGTCCCAGGATCCTTAGCTTAGTGATAAGCTTTGAGGGTACTATGGTGTTGAACTCTGAGCTGTAGTCAATGAATAGCATTCTCACATAAGTGTTCCTTTTGTCCAGATGGGAAAGGGTAGTGTGGAGTTCAATAGCGATTGCATCATCTGTGGATCTGTTTGGGCGGTATGCAAATTGGAGTGGGTCTAGTGTTTCTGTGATAATGGTGTTGATGTGAGCCATTACCAACCTTTCAAAGCACTTCATGGCTACAGACGCGAGTGCTACGGGTTTGTAGTCATTTAGGCAGGATGCCTATGTGTTCTTGGGCACAGAGACTATGGTAGTCTGCTTGAAACATGTTGGTATTACAGACTCAATCAGGGACATGTTGAAAATGTCAGTGAAGACACCTGCCAGTTCATGTCCTGGTAATCCGTCTGGCCCCGCAGCCTTGTGTATGTTGACCTGTTTAAAGGTCTTACTCACGTCGGCTACGGAGAGTGTGATCACACAGTCGTCCGGAACAGCTGATGCTCTCATGCATGCCTCAGTGTTACTTGCCTCGAAGCGAGCATAGAAGTGATTTAGCTCGTCTGGTAGACTCGTGTCACTGGGCAGCTCGTGGCTGTGCTTCTCCTTGTAGTCTGTAATAGTTTGCAAGCCCTGCCAAATAAGACGAGCGTCGAAGACGGTGTGGTATGATTCAATCTTAGCGCTGTATTGACGCTTTGCCTGTTTGATGGTTCATCGCAGGGCATAGCAGGATTTCCTGTAAGCTTCCGGGTTAGAGTCCCGTACCTTGAAAGCGACAGCTCTACTCTTTATCTCAGTACAAATGTTGCCTGTAATCCATGGCTTCTGGTTGAGGTATGTATGTACGCAGTCACTGTGGGGACGACGTCCTCGATGCACTTATTGATGAAGCCAGTGACTGCTGTGGTGTACTCAATACCATCGGAAGAATCCTGGAGCATGTTCCAGTCTGTGATAGCAAAACAGTCCTGTAGTTTAGCATCTGCTTCATCTGAACACTTTTTTATAGACCAAGTCACTGGTGCTTCCTGCTTTAATTTTTTCTTGTAAGGAGGAATCAGGAGGACAGAGTTGTGGTCGGATTTACCAAATGGAGGGCGAGGGAGAGTTTAGTGCGCGTCTCTGTGTGTTGAGTACAGGTGATCTAGAATTTTTTTCCCTCTGGTTGCACATTTAACATGTTGATGGAAATTTGGTAGAACTGATTTAAGTTCCCTGCATTATAGTCTCCGGCCACTAGGAGCATCGCCTCTGGGTGAGTGGTTTCCTGTTAGCTTATTTCCTTATACAGCTGACTGAGTGCGGTCTTAGTGCCAGCATCTGTCTGTGGTGGTAAATAAACAGCCACGAAAAGTATAGCTGAAAACTCTAGGCAAGTAGTGTGTCCTGCAATTTATCACAATATACTCTACTTCAGGCGAGCAAAATCTAGAGACTTTCAGCACTAGCTGTTGTTTACAAATATGCACAGAATAACCCCCCCCCCCCCCCCCCCCCCCCCCCCGTCTTACCGGAGTGTGCTGTTCTGTTCTATCTTCCCGGTGCAGCGTATATCCCGCTAACTGAATATCCATGTTGTCATTCAGCCACGATTCTGTGAAACATAGGATAATACAGTTTTTGATGCTCCGATGGATTGCACGTTGGCGAGTAGTATTGACAGTAACGGCAGCTTTCCCACACGCCTTTTCCAGGTCCTGACCAGGCATCCGGCTCTTTGTCCTCTGTACCTGCGTCGCTTCATCTTGCAAATAACGGGGATGTTGACTCTGTTGGGTGTTTGGAGAATGTCTTGCTTGTTGAATAAAAATCTTTGTCTAATTCGAGGTAAGTGATCGCTGTCCTGATATCCAAAAGCTCTTTTTTTGCCGTAAGATACAGTTGCAGAAACATTATGTACAAAATAAGTTACAAATAATGCGAAAATACCCCCACATAAGAGCACAATTGGTTGGGTGCCCGTAAAACTGCTGCCATTTCTTCTGGGGCCATTTTACATAGTATTCTCTCTGGCATGCAATCTGGTTTCCACTCAGGTTATGCATGCGTCACTGCAACCTTAAAGGTCCGAAATGATGTCACCATTGCCCTTGATTCTAAGCAATGTTGTGCTGCTATTTTTATTGACTTGGCCAAATCTTTGATATGGTAGACCATTCCATTCTTGTGGGCCGACTAAGGAGTATTGTTGTCTCTGAGGGGTCTTTGGCCTGGTTTGCTAATTACCTCTCTCAAAGAAGGCAGTGTATAAAGTCAGAACACCTTTTCCCCCTCAGAAGACTGAAACTATTTGGCATGGGACCCCAGGTCCTCAAAAAGTTCTAAAGCTGCACCATCGAGAGCATCCTGACCGGTTGCATCCCTGCCTGGAATAGCAACTGCTCAGGATCTGACCGTAAGCCGCTGCAGAGGGTGGTGAGTATGGCCCAATACATCACTGGGGCCAAGCTTCCTGCCATCCAGGACCTAAACTCAGCAAAAAAAAGAAATGTCTTCTCACTGTCAACTACGTTTATTTTCAGCAAACTTAACATGTGTAAATATTTGTATGAACATAACAAGATGCAACAACTGAGACATGAACTGAACAAGTTCCACAGACATGTGACTAAAATAAATGTAATAATGTGTCCCTGAACAAAGGGGGAGTCAAAATCAAAACTAACAGTCAGAATCTGGTGTGGCCACCAGCTGCATTAAGTACTGCAGTGCATCTCCTCCTCATGGACTGCACCAGATGTGCCAGTTCTCGCTGTGAGATGTTACACCACTCTTCCACCAAGGCACCTGCAAGTTACCGGACATTTCTGGGGGGAATAGCCCTATCCTTCACCCTACGATCCAACAGGTCCCAGACGTGCTCAATGGGATTGAGATCTGGGTTCTTCGCTGGCCATGGCAGAACACTGACATTTCTGTATTGCAGGAAATCACGCACAGAATAAGCAATATGGCTGGTGGCATTGTCAAGCTGGAGGGTCATGTCAGGATGAGCCTGCAGGAAGGGTACCACATGAAGGAGGAGGATGTCTTCCCTGTAACGTACAGCATTGAGATTGCCTGCAATGACAACAAGCTCAGTCCGATGATGCTGTGACACACCGCCCCAAACCATGACGGATCCTCCACCTCCAAATCAATCCCGCTCCAGAGAACAGGCTTCGGTGTAACGCTCATTCCTTCAACGATAAACGCGAATCTGACCATCACTCTTGGTGAGAGAAAACCGCGACTTGTCAGTGAAGAGCACTTTTTGCCAGTCCAGTGCGTTCCTGGTGTATCTCGGGCAGTTTGCTGCAGCTGTCTCCCTATAGCACAGTCTTAGGCGTCTCACAGTACAGATATTGCAATTTATTGCCCTGGCCACATCTGCAGTCCTCATGCCTCCTTGCAGCATGCCTAAGACACGTTCACGCAGATGAGCAGGGACCCTGGGCATCTTTCTTTTGGTGTTTTTCAGTCAGTAGAATGGCCTCTTTGGTGTCCTAAGTTTTCATAACTGTGACCTTAATTGCCTACCATCTGTAAGCTGTTAGTGTCTTAACGACCGTTCCTCAGGTGCATGTTCATTAATTGTTTATTGTTCATTGAACAAGAATGGGACACAGTGTTTAAACCCTTTACAATGAAGATCTGTGAAGTTATTTGGATTTTTACAAATTATCTTTGAAAGACAGGGTCCTGAAAAAGGGACGTTTCTTTTTTTGCTGAGTTTATACAGCAGGTGGTGTCAGAGGAAGGCCCAAAAAATTGTCAAAGACTCCAGTCACTCAAGTCATAGACCATTCTCTGTGCTAACGCAGCGCCAAGTCTAGTTCCAAAAGGCTCCTTAACAGCTTTTACCCCAAGCTATAAGATTGCTGAACAATTTTTCAAATGGTCACCTGGACCATTTACATTGATCACTGCTCGCTGTTTATCCTCAATGCATAGCCACTTTAACCCTACCTACATGTACCTCGACTAACCTGCACCCCCCCAAATTCACTAGGTATTGCTATGTAATTCGACTGTGTTACTTTAAAAAAAACTTGATTAAGTAAATATTTTCTTAACTCTATTTCTTGAACTGCACTGTTGGTTAAGGGCTTGTCGGCGATTGTGACAAATACAATTTGATTTGATTTATCTCAGCCACTGCCTGTCACCAAGGATGTACCCCAATGCTCGATCCTAGGACCCATGCTCTTCTCAATTTACATCAACAACATAGCTCAGGCAGTAGGAAGCTCTCTCATCCATTTATATGCAGATGATACAGTCTTATACTCAGTTGGCCCCTCCCCGGATATTGTGTTAAACGCTCTACAACAAAGCTTTCATAGTGTCCAACAAGCTTTCTCTGCCCTTAACCTTTTTCTGAACACCTCCAAAACAAAGGTAATGTGGTTGGTAAGAAGAATGCCCCTCTCCCCACCAGTGTGATTACTACATCTTAGGGTTTGGAGCTTGAGGTAGTCACCTCATACAAGTACTTGGGAGTATGGCTAGACGGTATACTTTCCTTCTCTCAGCACATATCAATGCTGCAGGCTAAGGTTAAATTTAGACTTGTTTTCTACTATCATAATCACTCCTCTTTCACCCCAGCTGCCAAACTAACCTTGATTAATATGGCCATCCTATCCATGCTAGATTACGGAGACGTAATTTATAAATCGCCAGGTAAGGATGCTCTCGAGTGGCTAGAAGTTCTTTACCATTCGGCCATCAGATTTGGCACCAATGCTCCTTATAAGACACATCACTGCACTCGTCTATAAACTGGTCATCTCTGTATACCCATCAACCCACTGGTTGATTCTTATTTATAAAACCCTCTTAGGCCTCAATCCCCCCTATCTGATACCTACTGCAGCCCTCATCCTCCACATAAAACACCCGTTTTGCCAGTCACAAGATCTCCAAAGCACACACATCCCTCTGTCACTCCTCTTTTCAGTTTGCTGCAGCTAGCGACTGGAACGAGCTGCAAAAAGCCTCAAACTGCTCAGTTTTATCTCCATCTCTTCATTCAAAGACTCAATCATGGACACTCTTGCTGACAGTTGTGTCTGCTTTGCGTCATGGATTGTTGTCTCTGCCTTCTTGCCTTTGTGCTGCTTTCTGTGCCCAATAATGTTTGTACCATGTTTTGTCCTGCTACCATGTTGTTATCATGGTGTGTTGTCATGTGTTGTTGCCATACTATGTTGTTGTCTTAGATCTCTCTTTATGTGGTGTTGTGGTGTCTCTATTGATCTCGTGATTTGTGTTTTGTCCTATATTTTTATTTTTAATTCCAGCCCCCGTCCCTGCAGTAGGCTTTTTGCCAATTGGTTGGATGTCATTGTAAATAAGAATTTGTTGTTAACTGACTCGCCATGTTAAATATAGGTTCAATAAAAATAAATAAAGGGATAGCTGTAGATAGATCAACTTTTTCTGTTTCGTGTTTGTGGTGTGTATTTTGTGGATTTTTGTTATTCAATTGACTTTGGACATTTCTCTTTACGCGCCCAGTGTTTAGTGTGGCGTCACCAGTTTGTAGGTGATTACGTTAAGGAAATAAAATTCCACTTTTTGAAAGAGATTCCTGCTCTCTGCACCTGACTCTTGTTTCCACCACTGGAATTGTTACACCTGTATTGTATTCTTATAGTGTATTTTACGTTCTTATAGTGTATTTTAGGTTTGTCTATGTTCAAAATTGGTTACCATGTTGACATAATCCTGTGGTTGAAATTTTCCACCTAAAACAATAGTTTACGTTGATTACTTTTTCAAAGTCAAATGTATTTTCCACGTAGATTCCACGTCACATTACATTGACAGATTGATTTAATCAGTTTGTTCCCAGGGAGATGTAGCCTTCGATCACCTGCAACACGTCAAGATGTTTAATTGGCTGATGCTTAAACTTAAACTTTTTTTAATGTTCGCAAGTATGGCCCCATCATGTCGCAGTAAACTTGAAGTCATGCGATGATATAGTATGTGACATTGTACTACCACCACAACATGGAAAAGCATGCAGAGTTTATAGGCACATAAATCCAATGACATTTGTTGTTGATTTCATATTAGTTGACAACTCAACCAAATGTGTAAAACTAAACGTTGAACTGACGTCTGTGCCCAGTGGGGAGTACTTTTGTTTGTCTACCATTTCACAAAAAAACAATTTTTTTCTCATTCCTAAAGGCGCATGATATCTCTGCTTTATGTGTAAATAATTGCTAAGAAAATGTAGACCCACTCAACAAGGTTCCCCTTGACATGCTTGTTGTGCGAAATATACCAAACATCATTATTGATGTCATTACTAAATCACATTACTAAATCACTTCTCCATAACCCTCTGCCTTACTTCAATTAACACAACACCAATACTGTACATCTAAACCCAGCACTTAAAATACCTGCCAGAGGGCTGTGTATTTATCAGACAACATAAACACAACTGTGTCAGAGTGTACCAGATAGCCTGCAGAGACTCATTAATCTATTTGGCTGTATCCCCAAAGGCACCCTATTCCTTATGTAGTGCACTACTTTCGACCAGGGCCCCTGGAGAAAGGTACTGCCTTTGTGGACACAACCTTTGTCTCCTTCTATTAGGGCCTCCCCGGTCTATTCTATCAAGCGCCTGTAGCTGTGTAGTGTGCAGTCTATATCAGTCTCACAATCAACAGATACAAATAGTCAATTTATGGGGGGGGGGGGGGTTGCAACTCAGTATAAGGAAGGTGTTCTTAATGTGTTGTACACTCAGTGTATATCTATGTCTATATCTAGGCAAAAGGTCAATCTACTTGGATCATAGACTAGGTGGACTACTTGACAGACGATTACTTCTAGAGAGTTTGCCGTGAAGGCTTTCAACCTGCTTCTATTTGAGGGCACGTGGATTTGGATGCATCCCTATTTTGACCAGGACTCTGTTCCCTTTATAGTCCACTACTTTAAAAAGTAGTGCACTATAAAAGGGAACTATAAAAGGGAACAGGGTACCATTTGGGATGAAGCACTATACTCCACCATCCTCTCTCTCAGAAAGGGTGATTTCCAAGAGGACGGAGCAGCCAGGAAAAACAGAGGGAGAGAGGGATGGAGAGGGGTTGAGAAAGAGAGAGGAAGGCTCGGAAGATGGGTCTACTCAGCAAATCGTATTACAGGTGGCCCTGCAGGTTTAGATGGGCCACCTGTAATACGATTGGCTGAGCACACCCATCTTCTGAGCCCTCCTCTCTCCTTCTCAACCTCTTTCCCACTGTTCTGCCTGGTTGCCCTGCTTGATTTAATGACCTCACACAGCTGGGCCAGAGGGAGGGAGGGAGGTAGAGGGAGAGAGGGATGGGTTTACACTTGGCCACACAATGGACAGTCATGGTCCGGGGCAGTTCCAAGCCGGTTCCAAGAGCAATTTCCAATGCATTCCTCATGCCTCTATACCTGGCACCACCAGCATCGGAGCTCACACCAAATGTCGTCACATATCCCACCACATGCATCTAAAGAAGTGTCAATTAGGCCTAGGTAACAATGTTTGTCTACCAAGTTTGTGGGGTGAGAGGAACCTCTAATCTCTTTCCTTCCTTCCTCCTTCTCTCTTTCCTTCCTCCCTCCTTTCTGTCCTTACTTCTTCTGTTTTGCATCATCTTTCTCTGTCCCTCTCTTTTACGCCACTCTCCCGTTATTCTATGTTCTTTCCTCATTATACAGTATTCCCTACCATGCTCCCTCCCCTATTACTCTTAGAACAGCACTGTGGTGTCACTGTATCTGCAATTCATTGCTACTATATCCCTCATATTGCTTTTCATTTGAGCCTGTCACTCACAGAGCCTGTCAGATATGGGCCCCTTCATTTCAAATTATATTTTTTCTCCCCCTCTCGTATTCTGGGTGGATTCAGCGAGAGTGACAGACACTCTGAGAGAGAGCGACTGTGTCAGAGGTTTGCCGTTTCCACACTGCAGGAGCAAAAGCGAGGGAGAGAGGGAAATGATAACCCCAAATAGTGTTGGAGATGGTTGTCTTCTATGACTGTATCCCCCCTCAGTATAGGGTGGCAGTAACACAGTAAGACTTGGAATTCCAACTCCAACATTTCATGCACTGGCCAACCACCGTATTGAAGGTTGTGACCCCAAAGCAGAGGGCTGTTACAGGCCATAAGTTCAGTGCAATATCGTTCAGCACATTGGCCCAGCAATCCGTGTTAAATTATTCAACAAAAATAGTGACTAAAATATTGGTCAAACACCTATTATTCAGTGGCAATTGACGAGACTATAACTGACGAAATAGAAAAAACTATAACTAAACAAAAATGATTTTTCATTTCAGTTGACTAAAACGAGACTACTAAGTGGACTGGACAAGAGTTTTTGGAGAGATTGAAAGCTTTTCAATGATGAGCACAATTAATATTAGCAGCACAGATACGCAGAGCAGTTCATTAGTGGGAAGGACACACCATACCCAGCACACACAGCCTACATCAGCTGGTGAGCTGCGGGTGAGGAAGAGATGAGTGTGGGCAGACAGGCTCCACTCCGCCTCTGATTATACACATTGAGCAGGCGACTGTCTTGCTTCCCCGTAGCTAAGCAGTCACCACCAGCCTACTAGTGAGCTACCCTTTGCCTGGAAGAGAAACACAAGCTGCTTTACAAAATTAAAAACGATAGCAGCATTGAATGTAATAGTAAAACAACAGTCTAGCTATGTTTTTCTCTCCATTGAGAATATAAAAGAGTATATAGATCACCATTCAATAGAAACGACACATAATACCAGCGAATACGTTTTTTCTTTCTATTGTGCATTTGTGGGCCGCATTTTACATTCATAAGTCATGTTACAGTCCTGTTACCTCATGAGCTAGCTATAGCTAACAACCTGGGGCGCGTTCAGTAGGACGCAATGTCTTGGAATGTTCAGATAGAAATATGCTATGTAGAACAAACATGCCTCTCTGACACGTTGAATAAGGAATAACGACGACTCTATTCGTGGAATTTCTATCTGCAATGTTTGAGAACATTTTGCAACTGAACGTGGCTCTGGTAACATTACCAGGAGCTTAAATGCAAACATTTGGTGGCACATAAAGGAAAGCGATAGCAAACAATTTATTGACAAAATTCCTCTTGCCACTACACTATATCTTACTGGGTAAATAACTTTACTTTGAATTAATGTTGACCCATTGACTCAGACTTGAGCACTTGGACTAGGACTCGAGCTCTGGGACTCAGACTTCAGACATAGGGCTCCTAAGTGGTGCAGTGGTCTAAGGCACTGCATCTCAGTGCTAGAGGTGTCTCTCCAGACCCTGGTTCAATTCCAGGCTGGATAACAACTGGTCATGATTGGAAGTTCCATAGGGCAGCGCACAATTGGCCCAGCGTCGTTAGGGTTTGGCCTGGGTAGGCTGTCATTGTAAAAAAGAATTTGTTCTTAACTGACTTGCCAAGTTAAATAAAGGTAAAAAAAAATAAAATAGGGACTCGTGACTTAATCGTTGAGCACAGGAGACTTAGGACTCGATTCTGACTCAAGGTTTAGTGACTCGACTACATCAATGAGGCTAAAAAGTAATTAGCTCCCGTTCTACTTTTGGACATCAATGTGGCTACAGCGTCTGTGGAATGTTGATAACAATGGCAATGACACAACCAATACTTTGCGGCACCATCTGTTGATTGTGCTACTTGTTTTGTATGTAATGTGCAATATCTATGGATGGGAATTAGTAATTTACAAGGCCAGATAATTCTTAATTGTTTGTATTTCTTCAATTTGAAAGAGAATAGAATGTTAGACATAAAAATATGTTGGTAGGTCACGACTGTGTACCCTGAACAAAAATATAAATGCAACATGTAAATTGTTGGTCCCATGTTTCATGAGCTGAAATAAATATACCAGATATTTTCCACACTCACATTAAGCTTTTTTCTCTCAAATTCTGTGCACAAAGTTGTTTACATCCCTGTTAGTGAGTATATCTCCTGTCAAGATAATCCATCCACCTGACAGGTTTGGTCATATCAATAAGCTGATTAAACAGCACGATCATTACACAGCTGCACATTCTGCTGGGCACAATAAAAGGCCACTCTAAAATGTGCAGTTTTGCCACACAACACAATGCCACAGATGTCTCCAAGTTGAGGGAGCGTGCAATTGGCATGCTGACTGCAGGAATGGCCATCAGAGCTGTTGTCAGAGGACTGAATGTTAATTTCTCTACCATAAGCCGCCTCCAATGTCATTTTAGAGAATTTGGCAGTACGTCCAACCAGCCAACCAGCCTCACAACCGCAGACCTCGTGTATGCGTTGTGTGGGCGAATGGTTTGTTAATGTCAACGTTGTGAAATGAGTGCCCCATGGTGGCGGTGGGGTTATGGTATGGGCTGGCATAAGCTACGGTCAATGAACACAATTTCATTTTCACAATGGCAATTTGAATGCACAGAAATACTGTGATGAGATCCTGAGGCCCATTGACGTGCCATTCATCCACCGCCATCACCTCATGTTTCAGCATGATAATGCACGGCCCCATACTCAGACATGTCACCCATTGAGCATGTTTGGGATGCTCTGGATTGATACATACGATAGAGTGCTCCAGTTCCCGCCAATATCCAGTAACTTCCCACTGCCATTGGGGAGTACTTATTTCAAGTTTTCGTAATAATCGGAAATCGGTATTTTTGGGCGCCGATTTGCCGATTTTATTTAATCTTTATTTAACTAGGCAAGTCAGTTAAGAACACATTCTTATTTTCAATGACGGCCTAGGAAAAACGAGGCAGAACGACAGATTTTTAACCTTGTCAGCTCGGGGGATCCAATAGTGCATTGATTACATTGCACTCCACGAGGAGCCTGCCTGTTAGCGAATGCAGTAAGCTAAGGTAAGTTGCTAGGTAGCATTAAACTTATCTTATAAAAAACAATCAATCAATGACTGTCATTGCTCCAATGTGTACTTAACCATAAACATCAATGCCTTTCTTTAAATCAATACACAGTATATATTTTTAAACCTGCATATTTAGCTAAAAGAAATCCAGGTTAGCAGGCAATATTAACCAGGTGAAATTGTGTCATTTCTCTTGCGTTCATTGCACGCAGAGTCAGGGTATATGCAACAGTTTGGGCCGCCTGGCCCTTTGCCAGATTTGCCAGAACTTTACGTAATTATGACAACATTGAAGGTTGTGCAATGTAACAGGAATATTTAGACTCATGGATGCCACCCGTTAGATAAAATACGGAACGGAATAAACGTTTTGTTTTCGAGGTGATAGTTTCCGGATTAGTCAAAGGTATATGGTTTAGAGAGAAATAGTCGACGCGTTATAATTCCTGTAATAACTTGTGGCTGAATTTGAAAGGGGTTCCTTCGTTATTTTACCGTTCATGTCTTCCATAGAGAATGTCTTGATCTACTTCAAATAAGGTCTGTGTTTCGTGCAGGCTTAAACCGCCTCAACGTTTTGATACCCGTGTAAATCTCACTAGGATAAGGTAACGTTTGTCAACATATTTTCATAAATCCACTCTACAATTTTTTTTAATCTTCGCTTATATTTAGCCAATATTGATCAGAGTTACCTTGTCCTATGGATATCTACACAGTTATAAAATTGGCACGGTGATGTAAGCCTACACGAAACACAGACCTTATTTTAAGTGATCTAAAAATATCCTATGGAATAAATGAAGGAACCGCTTTTCAGATTTTGCTAGGTGTCATGGGAATTATGACTCGCACTTTGGTTGTCAATTCTTACCATGCCCATTATTAAAATAGGATTTCCTGCATATAGAAATTAAAGTTTTTGTTTTCAGCATTCATCACAGGTAACTTAAACTCTATTTTTATTCAAACAGTTGAGAGTATTTGTCTCCTAAGTAGACTCTTCGGTATCATTGTCACTTCAGAGCTGTGTGCGTGTGTGTATTTATGTATTATATTAAGTTAAAATAAGTGTTCATTGTTCATTCAGTATTGTTGCGATTGTCATTATTACAAAAATGTGTGTGTGTGTGTATGATATATACAGTGGGGAGAACAAGTATTTGATACACTGCCGATTTTGCAGGTTTTCCTACTTACAAAGCATGTACAGGTCTGTCATTTTTATCATAGGTACACTTCAACTGTGAGAGACGGAATCTAAAACAAAAATCCAGAAAATCACATAGTATGATTTTTAAGTAATTAATTAGCATTTTATTGCAGACATAAGTATTTGATCACCTACCAACCAGCAAGAATTCCGGCTCTCACAGACCTGTTAGTTTTTCTTTAAGAAGCCCTCCTGTTCTCCACTCATTACCTGTATTAACTGCACCTGTTTGAACTCATTACCTGTATAAGAGACACCTGTCCACACACTCAATCAAACAGACTCCAACCTCTCCACAATGGCCAAGACCAGAGAGCTGTGTAAGGACATCAGGGATAAAATTGTAGACCTGCACAAGGCTGGGGTGGGCTACAGGACAATAGGCAAGCAGCTTAGTGAGAAGGCAACAACTGTTGGCGCAATTATTAGAAAATGGAAGAAGTTCAAGATGACGGTCAACCACCCTCGGTCTGGGGCTCCATGCAAGATCTCACCTCGTGGGGCATCAATGATCATGAGGAAGGTGAGGGATCAGCCCAGAACTACATGGCAGGACCTGGTCAATGACCTGAAGAGAGCTGGGACCACAGTCTCAAAGAAAACCATTAGTAACACACTACGCCGTCATGGATTAAAATCCTGCAGCGCATGCAAGGTCCCCTGCTCAAGCCAGCGCATGTCCAGGCCCGTCTGAAGTTTGCCAATGACCATCTGGATGATCCAGAGGAGGAATGGGAGAAGGTCATGTGGTCTGATGAGACAAAAATTGAGCTTTTTGGTCTAAACTCCACTCTTCGTGTTTAGAGGAAGAAGAAGGATGAGTACAACCCCAAGAACACCATCCCAACCATGACGCATGGAGGTGGAAACATCATTCTTTGGAGATGCACATTTGTGGCCTGCTGGAAGTCATTTTGCAGGGCGCTGGCAGTGCACCTCCTTGCACAAAGGCGGAGGTACCGGTCCTGCTGCTGGGTTGTTGCCCTCCTACGGCCTCCTCCACGTCTCCTGATGTACTGGCCTGTCTCCTGGTAGCGCCTGCATGCTCTGGACACTACGCTGACAGACACAGCAAACCTTTTTGCCACAGTTCGCATTGATGTGCCATCCTGGATGAACTGCACTACCTGAGCCACTTGTGTGGGTTGTAGACTCCGTCTCATGCTACCACTAGAGTGAAAGCACCGCCAGCATTCAAAAGTGACCAAAACATCAGCCAGGAAGCATAGGAACTGAGAAGTGGTCTGTGGTCACCACCTGCAGAATCACTCCTGTTTTGGGGGGTGTCTCGCTAATTGCCTATAATTTCCACCTTTTGTCTATTCCATTTGCACAACAGCATGTGAAATTTATTGTCAATCAGTGTTGCTTCCTAAGTGGACAGTTTGATTTCACAGAAGTGTGATTGACTTGGAGTTACATTGTGATGTTTAAGTGTTCCCTTTATTTTTTGGAGCAGTGTATATTTAAAAAACATGTATATTTTTTATAAAATCGGCCGATTAATCGGTATCGGCTTTTTTTGTCCTCCAATAATCGGTATCGGCATTGAAAAATCATAATCGGTTGACCTCTAATCCAGAGCATCCCAAACATGCTCAATGGGTGACATGTCTGGTGACTATGCAGGCCAAGGAAGAACTGGGACATTTTCATCTTCTAAGAATTGTGTACAGATCTTTGTGACATTGGACAGTGCATTATCATGCTAAAACATGAGGTGAATGAATGGCACAACAATGGGCGGGCCTCAGGATCTCGCCATTGTATCTCTGTGCACTCAAATTTCCATCGATAAAATGCAGTTGTGTTCGTTGTCCATAGCTTATGATTGCCCATACCATAACTACTACGCCACCATGGGGCACTCTGTTCACAACATTGACATCAGTAAATCCCACACGACGCCATACACGCTGTCTGCCATCTGCCCGGCACATTTGAAAACGGAATTCCTCTGTGAGGAGCACACTTCTCCAGGGTGCCAGTGGCCATCGAAGGTGAGCATTTGCCCACTGAAGTCGGTTACAAAGCCAAACTGCAGTCAGGTCAAGACCCTGGTAAGGATGACGAACACGCAGATGAGCTTCTCTGAGATAGTTTGTGCAGAAATGATTTGGTTGTGCAAACCCACAGTTTCATCAGCTGTCCGGGTGGCTGGTTTCAGATGATCCCACAGTTGAAGTGGTCCTGAGCTGGCATGGTTACATGTGGTCTGTGATTATGGGGTCTGTTGCCAAATTCTCTAAAACGACGTTGAGGCGGCTTATGATAGAGAAATTAACATTCAAGTCTCTGGGACCAGCTCTGGTAGACATTCCTGCAGTCAACATGCCAATTGCAACCTCAAAACATCTCTGGCATTTGAACAACATTTTAGAAAAATACGCCTTGTGTGTATGAAAAAGTTCCAGGATCTTTTATTTCCGCTCACGTTTATATTTTTGTTCAGTATATGTTGGTTTGTGATACGAATTTGGATAGGTCCTTACATTTTGAAAGTGATGATGATGTCGAGGTGAGTGAAATAAGTAAATAGATACATGTTTGGTGTTGTCGAATTCTGTTGCTGAGAAACTTTGGTAATAGCTCTTAGATTATCAAATCCTGTCATGATCACTTGGTTAGTCCAGGCGAGCACATCAGCAGTTGACGGACAGCAGTTTCTTCCACAACCTTCTTGAAGGCATTGTACCAGTTGAAATACATTTGTGCCTAAGGAGATTGATATTGAAACATTATTTTAGTTTGGATGAGTTAAATGCTGTAATTCAATATTTTCCATACACATTCTCAGATAAAACCAACAAACCACAGGTAATTATAGCGTATTTTCAGTTAAAGGGGTCAATCGGAGGCAATGGTAACGAGAACTGGACTGCCCCTAATAATTGGTGACAAGATTCATGAAAATTACAAAACCTGGGAAATATTATTGGAAAAGTTATGGAAAAGCAAACACTTCCTAGGGCTTCCACTAGATGTCACCGTCTTTAGATTTTAGTCTTATGATTCTACTATAAAGGAGGGGCTCATTGGAGCTATTTTAGTGAGTGGTAGTCAGAAATCTCAGTCTCGTTTTGCGCGCGAGCAAGGGAGAGAGATCTCGTTCCAATGCTCTTTCTCCAGACAATGAAATTCTCCGGTTGGATCCTTATTGATGATTAATGTAAAACACATACTAAATATGGATTGCAAACATCATTTGACCTGTTTCTACGACCTGTAACGGAACTTTTTGAGTTTTTGTCTGGAGGGATTGCTCGTGCGTCATGAAAATGGATCCGTGGGCTGAACATGCTAATAACAAGTGGCTAAATGATGGGCTTTATGGAACTTTTCAGTCATTTCTGTCGAACTGGGAATCATGGGAGTGCCTTCTGATGAAGTTATTCGAAGGTAAGTGCATATTTATAGTGTTGTAGCTTCTGTTGACACCAAAATGGCGACTATTTCTTTGGCTGGATTGTGCTCTGAGCGCCGTTCTCAGATAATTATTTTTCCGTAAAGTTTATTTTGAAATCTGACACAGCGGTTGCATAGAGGATAAGTGTATCTTTAATTTTGTGAATAACACCTGCATCTTTTATAAATGTTTATTATGAGTATTTCTGCAAAATCACCGAATGTTTTGGAATCAAAACATTACTGCACGTAACGTGCCAATGTAAACTGAGATTTGTTTTAATATATATATGCACATTATCGAACAAAACACACTGTACATGTATAACATGATGTCCTATGACTGTCATCTGATAAAGATAATCGAAGGTTAGTGATTCATTTTAACTATATTGCTGTTTTTTCTAACTCCTATTGTTGGCTGAAAAGATGGCTGTGTGTGTTTTTGACTTGGCTCTGACCTAACGTAATCATATGTTGTGCTTTCACTGTAAATTATTTTTGAAATCGGACACCATGGGTAGATTAACAAGATGTTTATCTTTCATTTGCTGTATTGGACTTGTTAATGTGTGAAAGTTAAATATTTCCCCAAAAATATTTTTGAATTTCACGCGCTGCCTTTTCAGTGGAATGTTGTGGGTGTTCCGCTAGCGAAACCCCGGGGCTAGAAAGGTTGAAAGTTAATTTGTGGAATTTCTTCCCTTCTAAATGCATTTGAGCCAATCAGTTGTGTTGTGACAAGGTAGGGGAGGTATACAGAACATATCCCTATTTGCTAAAAGACCAAGTCCATATTATGGCAAGAAAAGCTCAAATAAGACATGAAGGTCAGTCAATTAATTTCAAGAACTTTGAAAGTTTCTTCAAGTGCAGTCCAAAAACCATCAAGCGCTATGATAAAACTAGCTCTCATGAAGACCGCCACAGGAATGGAAGACCCAGAGTTCCCTCTGCTGCAGAGGATAAGTTCATTAGAGTTACCAGCCTCAGATATTGCAGCCCAAATACATGCTTCACAGAGTTGAAGTAACAGACACATCTCAACATCAACTGTTCAGAGGAGACTGTGAATCAGGGCTTTGTGGTCAAATTCCTGCAAAGAAACCACTACTAAAGGACACCAATAATAAGAAGAGACTTGTTTGGGCCAAGAAACACGAGCAATGGACAATAGACCGGTGGAAATTTGTCTTTGGGTCTCGAGTTCAAATTTGAGATTTTTTGTGAGACGCAGTGTGTGTAAACGGATGATCTTTAAATGTGTATTTCCCACCGTAAAGCATGGAGGAGGAGGTGTTATGGTGTGGCGGTGCTTTGATGGTGACAATGTCTGTGATTTATTTTGAATTCAAGCAACACTTAACCAGCATGGCTACCACAGTATTCTGCAGCAATACGCCATCCCATCTGGATTGGGCTTAGTGGGACTATCATTTGTTTTTCAACAGGGCAATGACCCAACACACCACCAGGCAGTGTAAGGGCTATTTTACCAAGAAGGAGAGTGATGGAGTGCTTCGTAAGATGACCTGGCCTCCACAATCCCCCAACCTCAACCAAATTAAGATGGTTTGGGATGAGTCGGACCGCAAAGTGAAGGAAAAGCAGCCAACAAGTGCTCAGCATATGTGGGACCTCCTTAAAGACTGCTGGAAAAGCATTCCAGGTGAAGCTGGTTGAGAGAATGTCAAGAGTGTGCAAAGCTCTCATCAAGGCAAAGGGTGGCTACTTTGAAGAATCTCAAATATAAAATATATTTTGATTTGCTTGACACTTTTTTTGGTTACTACATGATTCAATATGTGTTATTTCATAGTTTATGTCTTCACTAATATTCTACAATGTAGAAAATAGTACAAATAAAGAAAAACCCTTGAATGAGTAGGTGTTCTAAAACTTTACAGGTAGTGTATGTAATTTGCTAACTTTCCCATGAAATGAGCAGCATCAGTACAGAACCATCACTTGACAAGCAGATTAGACAGCACATTCCTTACTAGCTAGATGTGCAATTAAAGGGCCAGATGCACTATTAAAAGGGGAATTAAACTAAAAAAGAAATGTTCATTTTCTTCCAGGCCTAAAAGAAATGGTCTTCTGATGTGATTTAACCATTGACATCGACTCAGAAAAAACAATTGCGTTATTGCTCTATAAACAGTTGTAATTTTGAGAGTGACATTTTTTTTCTTCTAAAACTTGGAAAAATAAAACTGAGAACTTAATTTGGGAAAATATAAAACATAATTTGGGGGGTAGAAATCACAGATTTTTTAGAGTTGATTATTAACCATTATTTTACCAGGTACAGTATATTGACAGAAAATATTGTGCACTACTTTCTCTTGTACACTAAGGACCTGGGGATGAGTTTCAGAGGAGAGAAGAGAAGAATGTGCCTATTTGAAAGCTAGAAAATAATTAGTAGCTCACGACATGTTTCGTTTTTTAAAAGTAGCTCTCATGCGAGAAAAGGTACCCCTGCCCTATAGGCACTTTACATGCTCAGCATGTTGCATGAAATCCCTCTTGGATGGCTAAAGTTGGATAGTGGTTTAAAAACTGAAAGAAATAAACAGTCTTGTTTTTATTTTCTACCCTGCAAATTACAGGGAGTGATTGAGGTTATCCGGAGTTTACAAACTATTACCATAATCATATCACCAGCACCACATGGCCCTCGGCAACCGTGTAGTCAGCTCATCCGACAATGTGCCGCATTAGTGGAGCTGAACCAAGGACAGGGGCAAATTACAGAGTCGAAGCTTAACCTCGCCCGACAATGGCACAGCAGTGGGTTCAGGCAACACATAAATAAATAACGGCGCGAGCGCGATACGGCGCTTACCATCAGGTGCACCTTTTAAGTCTTCGGAGCTACCTGAGACAAGTCCACGCACCTGATACCCCCGAAGCTGCATGCACAAGACAGTATTTGCTTCTATTTAGTTACTGTCATTGCCCGTAATTGTGTAATAGTCTTGCTTGCGTTGGCTACAGTTCAGAATGTGATATAGCCTAAAACAATTGCAATACATAACGACAAACATATTCCATTTTTCTGGAATCACGATGTGCATACATACCTTTTCCCAGACGCCCTCTTTTTTCAAATAGGCTACGTTTGTGATAAGTTTTTTAACTAATTCCCGTCTGTGCGAAACATATAGTAGGCTATATCGACTGAAGTGTTCGTCTTATTTGGCATTGGCTGTATGTGCACTTATAAATAAGACCCTGCTTAATATTGAACACTACATGTTTGCTAGATAGTAGCCGGAGCAAATCCAGCTATAAACAGCCCAGTAGCCTAAAAACTATACCCTCCATCAATCGGTTAAGTGACATAGCAGACACAAAAACATCAAAGGCTCACTTCGTCCATGCAATGTGCTCATTTCTCTATTGCTTTTGCACCACCAAATGTAGAAAATCATATTAATCATCTAATCTTACCTGCCTCGTCCGTGTCCGTCGTGGGTTGAATGATTTTAGATTCGGTCAAATGTCCTGCTGTGATGCGTCACTAAGTAAAGGCTATAGGTAGGTTAGTTGTTTAGGTTCGTTTCTTTTTTCTCTCCCTTTCTCTCTCTTCAATTCTCTTCTCTTCTTCTCTCCCGCTCACGACAACACTTTTTCCATCTCCAGTCGAAAATGTCAGCTCCCGACTTTGGCTGTTCACTTCAACTTCACCTAAGCATAGGCTACAGCTAAATCCGACCCTGGTTTTAATGTCTATGATACGGAAACGTTCCAACTCCCGGTTTCGCTTGTCCTTGCTGTAGCATAATAGAACAACTGGATGCAGTGCCGGGAATGGTCGTTTGGGTTAGAGGCTTTTTTGCAGTTTGATTGCTAAATTCCTGCAGTTCTACCCATTTTGCCATGGGGTGGAGACCATTTTTTGCAATTTTAAAGCAACATTTCTGAGACCATTTTTTGCAATTTCAAAGCAAATTTTCAGCAATTCTACACTTTTTGCCAAGACTTATGCCATGTTAATGATATCTGAGTGACAGTGACTAACAAAATCAATGGGGAATTTGGCCATGATTAGGCTCCTAAAATGATAGCTGGCTAGACTAATTTACCATTAAAAAAAATGGGTTAGCTGACATGGCTAATTGAGTCACTGTCAGTGACCAAAATAACAAGTGAAAAACTGAAATTGCAATGATTAATTACATCAAGCTTGTGGATTTGCTGTGTGTTTTGGTTGTGTTTCAGATTATTTTGTGCCCAATAGAAATTAATGGTAAATAATGTATTATTTAATTTTGGATTCACTTTTATTGTAAATAAGAATATAATCTTTCTAAAGACTTCTACATTAATGTGGGTGCTAACATGATTTTAGATAATCCTGCATGAATCGTGAACAATGATGAGTGAGAACGTTACAGGCATACATATCCTAACCCCCTAACCTCCCCTGTAATTGTAATGGTCAGAGGTTAGCATGTCATGGGGGTATGATATTTGTGTGTCTGTAATTTTCGCACTCATCATTGTTCACAATTCATTCAGGACTATCCGTAATCATGGTAGCATCCCCATTAATGTTGAAGTATCTAGAAACATATTCTATTCTTATTTACAATAAAAGTGACTCCAAAATGACAAAATACATTATTTACCATTTATTTCTATTGGTCCTGGGTCTCCAGCTTGCAAAAGAAAAGGTTGATGTACCCTGGTCTATTCAACGACAGTATAGTATTTCCACCTAGTGTATAAAACAAGTATTGCGACTTTGAAACAATTTGATGGGCCTAACTTAACAATCAATGCATGAAAAACTAGTAATGCATATAGGCTATATTCTACAATTTGGTGTGTAATTTAGTATGTTATAATCAATAAGTGCACATTTCTGATCACATGAAAGCACCACACATTAAAGTAAAATTCATAGGCTTATGTTTGGTTAAGAGAGCTGAAATTAGTCTCACATAATGTCACTCTTCTGATCACAAAACCAAATAGACATACCAAAACTATTGAGCCCAATAACAAAAATTATTGTGACCTTAAACTTGAAAACAAAATGCCTGTGTTGTATGCTTATTTATAATTCCCAATGGCCAAATTCAAATAAACAAACTACAGTGCTTTAAAATTATATTTTATAAATTGTAAAAACATATTTTTTTACAGCAAAACAACACATGCACTCTCTCTCAAACTAAAGTTTTAACTTATTAATCAATATAGGCCTAGTACTTAATGACACATTGTGTGTTGTTTTCATGAAGACAAGTGCCTGAAGGTTTTGCAACTGTATGGTTTCTCTCCCGTGAATCCTCTGGATTCCATAGTCACCAAAACTTTGGCTACAGTCACCTTCTCATGTTTCTTGAGGTAAGCAGCCAAAATGAAGCTATTTTCACAATGCTCACACTTGAAAGGCTTCTCATGCATTCTGAGCTCTGACCGAATTCTCTGCCACAGTGTGAGCAACAATAGGGTTTCTCTCCCGAGTGTGCACTGGTGCGTCCTGAAGTATCATACTGTTATGAAGCTCTTGTAGCATTGTGTGCAGTGGTGTGGCTTCTCCCCCAAGTGTATTCTCTTGTGCTCTTAGAGATTCTGGACTAAACTGATGCTCTTTCAGTGTGACTCTTTTTATGGTCTGTCAGTGCCCCCAGCTGGACAATACTTTTACCACACTGAGCAGCTGTAAGGCCTTTCTCCAGATTGAATCCACCTACGTCGTTTGAAAGGCTCAGAGTTTTATCTTTTATTTAACTAAGTCGGTTAAGAACAAATTCTTATTTTCAATGATGGCCTAGGAACAGTGGGTTAACTGCCTTGTTCAGGGGCAGAATGACAGATTTTTACTTTGTTAGCTCGGCTATTCGATCTTTCGGCTACCTGCCACCCCAGGGTGACTGAATGCCTTCCCATAGTCAGTGCAGCTGTACGGCCTTGCTCCAGAGTGCACTGGTTTATAGTAGACTTTCAGTTTATAAACGCTCTTCCTACATTGGTTAGAACAATTATTCTTCCGTAGTATATTGTTTGAGCCTGTGTGAAGTAGGATGTGAAATCTGAAACCACTTGAAGCTGGGATGTCCCTCCTACCATTTCATTCTCTCTTCCGACTGTCCATCAACTCCTGGCTGAACCCTATGTCACATCCACTGACAAAGCCCATGCCTGCATCATCACGGTAGCACATTCAGAGATCGATTTATAGCCATTAATCTAAATTAATTTATAGATTTTAAACACAAAAAACACTGTCATAGACAGACAATATTAATATGAGATGAAAGAAAAGCTCATAATAAGTTCAGGAATCCAAACTAGACCTCTGAGAAACATTTACAGCGATGGGGGCAGACGTTTTGATCAAGAGAGACCTTTAGAAAATATGCACATTTTCTAACACTAAACATACAAATATGTATTTTACAGTTATAAGGAAGGTGAAATCTTATAGGTAGTCATTTTATAATTTGATTATACTATATTTAGAAAGCATATAAGTAATTTCAAGCCTTATTCATACTGTTTTATTGAATAGGAAATACATGATACCATTTTTCTTATTTGTACTGTGTACTTGAGCTTGTGTCCTCAAAAGTGACTACACCTCAGCATTTTATGAACATTTTTACCGGAAAGGTGAGATTTTAACGTTTCTTGGGGTATGCATACTAGTTATTATTTAAGGAACTCTCATGACAAATAATTACTTTTGGGGATTACGTAGATTACATTTTGTCATGTGTGCTCCCTCTCTGGCCTCGAGGTCAGCCGGCTGCTCGTTAATTGCGCACACCTGACACCAGCATTATGCACATTTGCGCATAATGACACTCACCTGGGCTCCATAACCTCATTCATTACCTGCCCTTTATATGTCACTCACTTTGGTTTCTTCCCCAGTCGTCATTGTTTCTGTTGCTGTTTGTGTTTCTTGTTTTGGTCATTTATTTCCTAAATGTATTCACTCCCTGAACTTGCTTCCCAATTCTCAGCTTACATCGTTACACATTTTCAATTATATTTAGTTACATTTAACTGGTTTTAAGGGAGTGGAAAAAAGGTATATCAATGTTGCTCTCTGAATCCATGCTAACGGCCTCTGCTAGGTTTGTGTTATCTTTCTTTCCAGAATGCTAAATTAACACTGCTGATAAGTGTCTTAAATCTGTGGCTTCACCTCCAATGCAGAATGTGACCAATATTCACCATCCTCGTCAGAGCAATAGCCTAAGTGAAAGGTTGTGCTAGTGTGAAATAATGGTCTCCTACGTAGTTGGGACCATAGCACAGAGATGAAAAAAATAGCTCTCTTGAAATCAATCTCCGCTCACTGGGTAAAGCTTAGCTAATGTAACGGCAGATTTCCTCCTCTTCGTCTGAAGAGGAGGTGTAGCAGGGATCGGACCAAAGCGCAGCGTGGTTAGTGTTTATCATGTTTTAATAATGACAAAAACGTGAACACTACAAACTAAAAAACAATAAATGTGAAAAACCAAAACAGTCCTATCTGGTGCATAGACACAAAGACAGAAGACAACCACCCACAAAACCCAACACAAAACAGGCTACCTAAATATGGTTCCCAATCAGAGACAATGACTAACACCTGACTCTGATTGAGAACCATATCAGGCCAAACATAGAAGCGTGAAAACTAGACACACAACATAGAATGCCCACTCAGCTCACGTCCTGACCAACACTAAAACAAAGAAAACACAAAAGAACTATGGTCAGAACGTGACAGCTAACCTGTGTTTGTGAAGTGTGTCAAAGGCTACACACTGATTAGCTGTGGCTTACTATTTTTCCCTTTGTGTCGATGTGTATAACATTTCTTACCTCTTCTTTCTCTGCAACTTGTATATTTTCCACCTTTGAAATGACTTGCCTCAGAGAATGTCTGTTTTATAATTTCCTAAAGCCCAGGTGAGAACCTGTCGGGAATTTGATTCATTTGTCTTTAATTTAATAATTATTCCTTGATTGAGGTTTGAAATCCCACAAGCAGATGTGTAACTAAGACCCTTTGTTGGCAATGACAGAAGTCAAACGTTTTCTGTAATGCTTCACAAGGTTTTCACACACTGTTGCTGGTATTTTGGCCCATTCCTCCATGCAGATCTCCTCTAGAGCAGTGATGTTTTGGGGCTGCTGCTGGGCAACACGGACTTTCAACTCCCTCAAGATTTTCTATTGGGTTGAGATCTGGAGACTGGCTAGGCCACTCCAGGACCTTGAAATGCTTCTTACGAAGCCACTCCTTCATTGCCCGGACGGTGTGTTTGGGATCATTGTCATGCTGAAAGACCCAGCCACGTTTCATCTTCAATGCCCTTGCTGATGGAAGGAGGTTTTCACTCAAAATCTCACGATACATGGCCCCACTCATTCTTTCCTTTACACGGATCAGTCGTCCTGGTCCCTTTGCAGAAAAACAGTTTCATCTGACCATATGACATTCTCCCAATCTTCTTCTGGATCATCCAAATGCTCTCTAGCAAACTTCAGACGGGCCTGGACATGTACTGGCTTAAGCAGGGGGACACGTCTGTCACTGCAGGATTTGAGTCCCTGGCGGCGTAGTGTGTTACTGATGGTAGGCTTTGTTACTTTGGTCCCAGCTCTCTGCAGGTCATTCACTAGGTCCCCCCGTGTGGTTCTGGGATTTTTGCTCACCGTTCTTGTGATCATTTTGACCCCACGGGGTGAGATCTTGCGTGGAGCCCCAGATCGAGGGAGATTATCAGTGGTCTTGTATGTCTTCCATTTCCTAATAATTGCTCCCACAGTTGATTTCTTCAAACCAAGCTGCTTACCTATTGCAGATTCAGTCTTCCCAGCCTGGTGCAGGTCTACAATTTTGTTTCTGGTGTCCTTTGACAGCTCTTTGGTCTTGGCCATAGTGGAGTTTGGAGTGTGACTGTTTGAGGTTGTGGACAGGTGTCTTTTATACTGATAACAAGTTCAAACAGGTGCCATTAATACAGGTAACGAGTGGAGGACAGAGGAGCCTCTTAAAGAAGAAGTTACAGGTCTGTGAGAGCCAGAAATCTTGCTTGTTTGTAGGTGACCAAATACTTATTTTCCACCATAATTTGCAAATAAATTCATCAAAAATCCTACAATGTGATTTTCTGGATTTTTTTTTCTCATTTTGTCTGTCATAGTTAAAGTGTACCTATGATGAACATTACAGGCCTCTCATCTTTTTAAGTGGGAGAACTTGCACAATTGGTGGCTGACTAAATACTTTTTTGCCCCACTGTATTTCAGGATGTTGTGTATCCCTCGAAATAATCAGAATCAATGAGAACATTACAGATTTGAAAACATAGCTTGTCCAAAAAAGGTGGTCTCTTGGCACAACTTGTCCCATGTATGCGGTCAATTGAGCCATGGGACAGTGTAAGTTAAGGCGGCTACAAATGTCTGTACTCAATTAAGTATGTGACCGACTGGCTGAAATCGGTCTTATGTAGCAACATTTGCAATGGTGTTCTTTACATTGGATAAAAGTAGTGACTCAGGGCTACAAAATAGTTGCTCATACACTGCATTTGAGTAACAATGGGAAATTAATTCTGTTTTGAAAGTTGATAAACTTGTAAACTCACTTTTGAGAAAATGGCCTTTGAATGTTTTGGTACCTACTGGAGTGCTCTCCTTTGTCTACACCCATTTAGCATTGTTCACACCCTCTTAAACCAGCCCCACCCATCTCTTTAAGGTTTCACATGTGAGGTCATGTGCTAAACAGTTGGTAGTGTAGTAAATATGAATACTAAAAGTGGTAATTGTAGTAACCTACAATAAGGAACAGTTCCAGGTAAACAGAAAAAATATTAGATTTTTTAAAATATATTAGATTTATAAATATTAGATGACGCATACCCAGACACACTTGTCTAAATTGATAGGTCATGTGAAAGAAATGCTATAACCCCCAGCCACATATTGCCAAGTGGATGGGTTACTACAGAAGGTGTAAACGGTACAGCCAAATGGTTACTTGCATAGTAGAAATAGTTAGTTACATTGTGTTGTTTAAGTGTTCCCTTAATTTTTTTGAGCAGTGTATATATATACAGTGTGTGCAAATGAGGTAAGATAACAAATAGGCCGTAGTGGCGAAGTAATTACAATTTTGCAATTAAAACTGGTGTGATAGATGTGCAGAAGAATGTGCAAGTCGAGATACTGGTGTGCAAAGGAGCAAAAACATTTATAAATAATAATAAATAACAATATGGGGATGAGGTAGTTGGATGGGCTATGTACAGGTGCAATGATCTGTGAGCTTCTCTGACAGCTGATGCTTAACGTTAGTGAGGGAGACATGAGTCTCCAGCTTCAGTGATTTTTACAATTCGTTCCAGTCATTGGCAGCAGAAAACTGGAAGGAAAGGCGGCCAAAGAAGGAATTGGTTTTGGGGGCGACCAGTGGAATATAACTCCTGGAGCACATGCTACGGCTGGGTGCTGCTATGGTGACCAGTGAGCTGAGATATGGCGGGGCTTTACCTAGCAAAGACTTATTGTTACGACTTCCGCCGAAGTCGGTCCCTCTCCTTGTTCGGGCGGCGTTCGGCAGACAACGCCACCGTCTTTCTAGCTACTGCCGATCCACTTTTCATTTTCCATTTGTTTTATCTTTGTTTCACACACTTGTTGTCAATCCCACAATCACTTGTTCATTACTTAACCCTCTGTTCCCCACGTGGTTTTTGTGAGTGATTGTTTATTGTAATTTCGGTCCGTCTGTGTGTGCTCAAGATGTTACTTTGTATATGTCTTTTTTTAAAGAAAAGCACGTTTTTTTACTCGTATCTGCTGTCCTGCGCCTGACTCTCTCACCAGCAGCACACAGGACTCGTTACACTTATAGATGACCTGGAGCCAGTGAGATTGGCGACGAATATGAAGCGAGGGCCAGCCAACGAGAGCATACAGGTCGCAATGGTGGGTAGTATATGGGGCTTTGTTGACCAAACGGATGGCACTGTGATAGACTGCATCCAATTTGTTGAGTAGAGTGTTGGAGGCTATTTTGTAAATGACATGTTTGGCAGCATGAGTGAAGGATGATTTGTTGCGAAATAGGATGCCGATTCTAGAATACATTTTGGATTGGAGATTCTTAATGTGAGTCTGGAAGGAGAGTTTACAGTCTAACCAGACACCTAGGTATTTGTAGTTGTCCACATATTCTAAGTCAGAACCATCCAGAGTAGACGGGCGGGCAGGTGCAGGCAGGGATCGGTTGAAGAGCATGCATTTGGTTTTACTTGCATTTAAGAGCAGTTGGAGGCCACGGAAGGAGAGTTGGATGGCATTGAAGCTCGTCTGGAGGTTAGTTAACACAGTGTCCAAAGAAGTGCCAGAAGTATACAGAAGTATAATGAGGGGTGTGTCATGATGATTATGTTAATTAGAATGAATTAGGGAAACTGTTAAAAACAAACAATAGTATATATTATAGTAAATATATTAGGCTATTGTTATCATATTGAAACTGTTATGAATTTTATGAATAAATGACTAAACTATGTATACATTTAGCTATAACTATAACTAATTAAATTACTGTTTTTCTATATGGATGAATAATGTTAGTTCTTAAGGAAGAGGTTATGGAACATGTATGAGGGTAGAAAGGAATGTCTGTGTGTCTCTAAAGAAAACGAAATGGATAGTTAACCTATGTTTGAACCGACTCAGCTATAACTCTGTGGAGATAAGGGAGAATAGTTCAAGACCTTTGGGTTTTCCGTATCTGGGGGGGGACTGGAACTGTCAGTTAAGTGGTAATAAACTGAGGAGAGATTTCAGGAGATAATGCAGACATATTGTGTAAGGTATGTGCTTGAGTGTGTTGAAATAAACTATTTGATCATCTTTATCCTCGTCGGAGGGGGAGGGATTCTATGACGCTGTTTGTGATATATAAAGTGAGATACATGGTTTTGGGGGAGAGTACTCTCGAGAATAAACACTATTGATTAATTTGGACTCGGGTCTATGTCTATTTTATGCAAATAAGGATCTTACATATTCTTAGAAACGGACAGAGTGTTTGCTTTGTATAATTAAATTGGTTAATGAACATATAGGAAACGAATTCCTTCAACATAAACATCATTGAATATTGTGCATAATATTAGCATAAAAATTCATTATTGTTTAATTCAATTTCACATATGTAATTGTTTCGTATTTAATTTATTTTGTTTCCACCTTAATGCTAAGTAAGCATCATCAACAGGGGGAACATATTAGGTGTACGCTAATAAGCTGTAGAAAGAATACATCTGTTCATAAAATAAAGAATTGTTCATAAGAAGGGCCTGAGATCAAGTCAATATTCAGACCACTAAGAGTCAATGTTTTTAGATAGGATATCCAGTAAGCCTCCCTTTGTAGTAGTAGGATCTCAATGTTACCTCCTCTCCTTGGTAGAGCAACATGCAAGCAACAAGCAAAATTCAGTGTATGTTTAACCTTGGTGCCTTTCAGGTTTAACTGATAAAATGTCCAATTATAATCACACGGCAGGCAAGTCACCAAGTTCACTCAAATGATCGATGTTAATTGGCCATTTAATACTACTGCCACATTGTGGAAAGCAGTGTGGCAGTAGAGGAGATTGGATGGTTAGCCTCAACAAAGTAGGCTGCTACTGGATAGTGTTGTGGAATATTGAGTCAAATATTTACACAGATACCGGAACTTGTGAATTCAATTTAGACTTTATTACAAACGTAACAGAGCCGAGGCCTTCCATGGAAAATACTAAATTCTCATATCACAGAGTCCTGCCTTTGTAGTATTCTGTCTTTGCATAACGTATAGAATCCCCTCCCTCTATATGAAAATAGCTTCCCTTGACCTTTCTCCACCATTGTCTTTCCGTCTCAGTTCTTGCTTGTTAATGCCCACATCTGACAGCTGTATAGGTTATAATGGTAACGGGCCCTGATCATATATGTTCCGTTCCTTATATAGTCATTCTGTCTCAGCACTTCAACGTGGGCAATCTAGATGCTGCCTGCTAATAATGGAAATGTAATCATAGTCATGAGCTACCACAATAGTCAATGTTCTTACACCTGATTGAGCTGCAGTGTTCAGCTATGCATTGTTTTAATTGTCTATTCGTTTGTCCTACGTAGGCTTTTCCACATGAACAGGTGATGATAGATTACTCCCTTGGTCTTGCATGAGATGATACCCATAACAGGGATGTTTCTACTTGTATGTGGGTGTCTGAAGAAGGATGTATATAGTGATTTTGCACTGTGTGCATGAACCACATTTGTAGTTCCCATTTGGAATCGGTGTCAAGAGTGTCTGTGGGGTCAGGGGGCATGTCAGATCTCACCAAGCTATCTCCAATATTGCGACTACGCTTATAGACCACCAGTGGGGGTTCCTTGAAGAGGTGTGCGATTATTTTTGTTGTTGTCTGATTGCAGAATATGCCAGTGCTTTTTCAAGATTGCTTTCATTTTCTTCGAACCCTTGGTGTACATAGTGCAAAACACGGTTGCGTTGTTTTTCTTCTTTGGTTGAGGTTTTAGTAATTCCGCTCTTGGTTTTTAAGATATCATTGCAGCATCAAGAGTTCTGTGCTTGTAGCCTCTCATTTTGAATATATCTGTCATATTGTTTTGCATTACTGTCAATCTGTCTGGTGGCCAAAGATTTGTTTAACCCTGCATAACTGGCTATATGGTAGACCATTCCTGAGGGGAATAGGATGCATACTATCTGCACATAGCAAGGTATTGCGGTCTGTGGGCTTTGTGTATAAGTCTGTTTGTAATGCATCATTCTCTTTGATGATCCATACGTCCAGGTAGTTTATTTTTCTCTCATCAATATGCATGGGGAATTTGAGGTATTCAGAACTCTCGTTTAGTAAAGTTTGGAATTAATTTAGTTCCTGCTGACTTCCTTCCCAGAGCACAAAGACATAATCTATGTGTCACGACTTCTACCGAAGGTAGCTCCTCTCCCTGTTCGGGCGGCGCTCGGCGTCGCCGGTCTACTAGCCATCACCGATCCTTTTTCCTTTTCTGTTTGGTTCTTTTTCCACACCTGGTTTCATTTGCGTTAATTTCTGTGTGTATAATTGTAACCTGTTGCCTGCCTAAATTTGTGCGGGATTAGTCTTTTATTGTGATGTGCTCGGTTAGATTATATCGTTATTTGTTTTCATGGATTCTTTAGTGTAATCGTGTCAGAACTTTGTTTGTTCCTCCGTGCGTTTGTACGGGTTCTCTGTTGTCGAGGGCGTGGTACATTTTCGATTGTGCTATTCCTGTGTTGGTGGACTTTCTTATTAAAACACGCTTCTCAGACATCCCTGCTCTCCTGCGCCTGACTCCTACACCTACCACCTAGACGCACATTATCACACTATGTATCTCTTCCATAGGAGGATTTTAGAAAGTAGGGGGTGTGTCTCTGTTTTGTAAAGGAGTGCTTCCTCAAATTGTCCCACATACAGGTTTGCATAGTTGGGGAAAAGGGGGAACCCATGTCTACACCCCGAATATACTTAATAAATGTTCATTGGACCTGATGACTCTGATCACTGAACAACTTCAAAAGGATATCACCGAGATCGAAGAATGGTCTACCATATAGCCGATTATGCAGGGTTAAATGAATCTGTGGCCACCAGACAGCAATACAAAAAAATGACAGATACATTCAAAATGAGATGCTACAAGCCTCACCCAAGGTGGGTCTCACCTTGTGCCCTTATAAGTTTATTTACACACGCCACTTAACTTCCTGCCTGGTGTTGGTGAATTTCCAGTACCTATACTGTTTTCTTTGAAGTAGAAAGTAGAATCAATATGAAGTTAAATATTAGACATGTGTAAGCAGAATGAAGGCTGAGCCCATGTCAATGTACAAAGCTGGATCAACATTGAGTGAATCATTAGACATGTAAAAACAGAACGTAAGCAGAATCCATGTGGATGAGGCAAGATAGACCAACAGAGACTTGACTGGTCTGGCACATATCTGATCTTGTGAAGGCTACTGGACATGCACATGGGTTAACTTCTTTGGGCTGCAGGGACAGTATTGAGTGGCTTGGATAAAAGGTGACCATTTCAAAGGCCTCGTACTCAATTCTTGCTCGTACAATATGCATATTATTATTACTATTGGTTAGAAAACACTCAAGTTTCTAAAACCATTTGAATTATATATGTGAGTAAAACAGAACTCAGTTTGCAGCAAACTTCCTGTCAGAAAGTGAAAAATCTGAAATCGAGGCTCTGTTCCAGGGCCTGCCTATAAATGTGCTTGATATCTATTAGTATACATGCACTTCATACGCCTTCCACTAGATGTCAATAGGCTGTGAGAGGTGAAATGGGGTTTCTAGGTATTTCTATGGTCAAAAGAGAGAGCTTGGAATGACATGACCCCAGAATTCCTTTGTTCAGGAAGCGCATAAAGGTCACCAGTATTGGCTTCTGAAAAGCATTCGTTATACACGTCTTATATCTCCGGCTTTGATTTTATTTGATAAATGTGATCGTAAAGTATGTTTTTTCAATATAGTTTTATTAGATTATTGACATTTTTTCGGGAGTTTAGGCGTGTTGCGTTCTTTCCGTTTGGTGACGAAGGAGAGCTTAGCGCCACTTGGCTAGTTTTGCTTGCTCATTCGAGAGGGAAAAATGCCATTCTAAAATCAAACAACGATTGTTCAGGAGAAAGGACCCCTTGTACAACATTCTGATGGTAGATCATCAAAAGTAGGACCCATTTATGATGTTATTTCATATATCTGTTGAACATGTTTACTATTAGTTTGCGCCCAGATATTGGGCGATCTCTCGCTATAACGTAAGCTGCATGTCGTACTGAAGTTATGTTTAGAATTCTAACACGGCGATTGCATTAAGAACTAGTGTATCTATCATTTCCTATACAACATGTATTTTTTAGTAAAGTTTATGAATAGTTATTTGGTCAGAATAGGTGAGTGTCAGAAACATATACGGAGATTCTGGAAAATAATTGCTACATGGTCACATTGTATAACCACGGATTTCAGCTCTAAATATAAACATTTTCGAACAAACCATATATGTATTGTGTAATATGATGTTATAGGACTGTCATCTGATGAAGTTTATGAAGGTTAGTGAAAATATTAATCTTTTGCTGGTTTATTCGCCATCGCTAACGTTGAATTGAATGAATGGGGTTGTGTGGTAGGCTATTGTAGTAAGCTAATATAATGCTATATTGTGTTTTCCCTGTAAAACACTTAAAGAATCGGAAATATTGGCTGGATTCACAAGATGTTTGTCTTTCATTTGCTGTACACCATGTATTTTTCATAAATGTTTTATGATGAGTGTTTAGGTATTTCAATTTTGTCTCTAATTGTTCTAGCTGCTTCGGTGCTATTTCCGATTGTAGCTGCAATGTAAAACTATGATTTATACCTCAAATATGCACATTTTTCGAACAAAACATAGATTTGTTGTATAACATGTTATAAGACTGTCATCTGATGAAGTTGTTTCTTGGTTTGTTTGGTTGGTTCTTGGTTAGTTTGGTTGGTTTTGTGCATGCTACCTGTGCTGTGAAAAATGTCTGTGCTTTTTTGTATTTGGTGGTGAGCTAACATAAATATACGTGGTGTTTTCGCTGTAAAACATTTAAAAAATCGGACATGTTGGCTGGATTCACAAGATGTTTATCTTTCATTTACTGTATTGGACTTGTTAATGTGTGAAAGTTAAATATTTCGAAAAAAATATATTTTGAATTTCGCGCCCTGCACTTGGACGGGCTGTTGTCATAAGTGTACCGACACCGGCCTGCAGCCATAACAGGTTAATCATCGTATACATGAAAACCAAAGTCTGATAACATGACAATTTCCACTCTCTCTTCACCTGACTCTATGCCTTCAGGATATTTTTCTGCTGGATACCACAAAAATGAAAGCCCTAAAAACCTCCTCATGCTTTTGCCCAGTCTTCCCCTTTCTGGCCCCAGGTTCCAAAAGGTGTTCCCAAGCGTTGTCATTTTTGCTTTGTTCCCCATCTCCTCCATTGACACCTGATAGGCAAGTGCGTATCCCTAATCAAAGCTACATCCTCTTGCGATAACTCAGCACTGTATATTCTTTCACATCAATGCCTTCAAAATGTTTTTCAGACTACAATTACGCCAACATCTATCCTCTTTTATATGATGATTAACCAATAAAGCAGCTAACCCAACCCAACTATGATGTTTAAAGTATCTCCCAGACCCAACCCATCTGCATGTCTACAGTGGAATCTAGTCTCTCTCTCTCGCGCTTTTGCTCCGCTTCCTCTGTCATGGTGTCTTCAAGCTCACCCATTATGCATCTGGACCTCACTTCACGTGCACTATGCACCCACCGAGGAGAGACATGACGATCTTTACCGCTGCAGGTGCTGTAAGGAGTAATGGGTATGGACCAGACGAACGCTGTCCCAACACCCCCTCTTGGTGTATTTTGATGTACACTCAATCTCCAGAATTCAGCCCGTGCCCTTGCTTATCTCTGGCTCCTCATGTGCTGCCTTCACCTGAAGATATACACACTGCAACACATGGGTCATTTCCTGAAAACATAGACTCTCCTACTATGGCAAGATCACTAATTTATGACATTTGAAGAACAGCCCCCTCTGTACTCCCATCGGTCTCCCAGTTACCAGATACCAAGCCATGTGGCTTGTATCATAACTAAAACATTTTATAAATGATCCAACCCAAATTCAGACAGTCCTTAGTGCTTACTTTGAGTCTATGACTCAAATTCCAGCTTCTCAAATTAGCACACATCGTCCCAGTTAGAATGTCAATTTGTAAACGGAAGCTTTTATTGCAGGTTATAGCTTATTCTTGTTACAGCCCCCCTTTGTCCCTGTGTTCCTGTCATGAGTAGCCTGGTAATGAAAGATCAGTATCTCAATGCATTCTTAGTCTAAATTGGCCTGGTAATGAAAGATCAGTATCTCAATGCATCCTTAGTCTAAATTGTTTGCAGTGTGTAGACCACCCCCCGTCCTTCTCCCGGCACTTATCATTCTAGCATGTCTTTTTCAGATATCATTTACAGTTCATCTTCCCAATGGCACATGTAACTCTTGCCTGTCCCATTTGATGGCCCTTGGTAATTTCCCGATTTCAATATCCAAATAGATACCTCCTTTTCTCCCACGTATACAAATCTCTCACCTGAGCTGTTCTCTCACTGGACTCAGATAGACGTGTTAAAAGTCATTGTTGCATTGCACGCCTTTGTCGCTCTCTCTTCAGTCTGTTTAGGGAGGGTTTTGAGGTTCACACACACTGTTTGTGGTCAAATTATTCCTACCATGCATTAAGACACGATCTGATGTCACCTTCCATGATAACCTCAACAAAAAAAATATAAATTAATTTCTGTTTCAGGAAATCCAGACAAGCATTGACTATATGACAAATTATTATATTAACCTTTTCTTAATAACATTATCTCTAAGACTAATGTCAAAGAGCATAACAACATACTGTTACTGCTAAAGCCATTCAAAAAATTTGTTCATGCTCCCTTATTTTACTGGCAACCTCTCAGAAGAGTTAACAGATCAGCAAGTTAGCACCCTAACCACTCGCAGAATCCCACACTCCAGTATCCCAATCTGGTGAAATTTGTATCGAAACAAAAACACAACATGAAATCAGCAATTCACATATCACAATCAATTTGAAGTAACTGTCATCCCTATTAAACATATGTTTTTCCTTCTATATACAAACTGAACAAAGTACATTTGTATATTTACCCAAAGACCAGGACCCCAGGGAACTGGTAATTTCCCCTTCGAATCCATGATTAACAGAATGATTTAAAAACAACATGTTATATAAAAAATAAACACATTCGAATAACCAGTCAACTTATCTCATAAAGCAATGGTAAAATAGAACAGAAACTGGTCCCACCTGTTTCTATCATTTCTAGTGAGATTGATCAGGCCTCACCAGAAAGTCAGGATACAGGGCATTCGACACCATTAAATATTTCCTCTCCCTTTTCTTTCGGTGACCTTCAGAAACCATTTCAAAACCATCCAAACATTTCCATCCTTTCGCATATCCAATTTAAAACGGAATTGAAAAGACCCCATCCAAAATAGATCCCACACTATCAACACCACTAACGCATATTCTGAACCGTTAAATTGTATGTGTGTGCTGGTGAACCGTAGGTCTAAAACACACATGAATAGGCCTAATTTATTTGGAACTCCGTTTATGGCCTAATCCAGATACTTTTATACTTAAAACCGCCGAAAATAACTAACTGCTCTCCCCAATACCACAGTCTCCAGGGACATTCTAACAAGAGAATGAAACTCCCTCTTCTGGAAAAGAAAGTGTACATTTTGTTAGCATTCACTATGCACTGGCATTCACATTCCTCATTACCCCTCCACCCTTTCATACGTTCTAGAAATCTATTTCAGAATAAGACAACATAACATTCCTCATGAGATAAAAAAACAACAAGGATTTCTGCGTTTGCAAGGAGTGTTTGGCCAGATCATTTAAATGTATTACCTTTAGAATCCATTCCCCTGGCATTTCGCCTAGATTCTTCAACCCAAAATACGTTTTCCTGTGGCAAATTTAGCCACTTTCTCATCATAAGGAATCCTCAATATTTGATCCATGACCTCTACTAATAAGTTGGGTAAGACGTGATCTCACACCTCTTCCTTCACATAGAAACTGTAATCTCTATGAACCACTATCGATTGAACCGATAGCATACACTGCTATGTGAAAGTTCCTTCTGCTACTCTCTAAAGGATTTGTTGTTGCTCTTCTGAAAACACTTGTATAGCGGCATTTCCTTCAAATGCAGCAGGTTCCAGTATCACCTTACACTCATTCTTCCAATGTCCGATAGTCCCACATCTAAACCAGGGAGCTATCTCCATACGCTTTTATGTTTTTTTCGCTACGTTTCTTTGTCTTACCTTGGCCATTGAAACTATAGTTAGTGACTTTCCCTGTGGCCCTATTAACCCATTGGACGGCTGCAAAGTGAGCGGAGCTTTATTCCACTCTCAAAACATCCTGCTCTATTTCATCCATTAACCCCGCAATTACCGTTTTGATCACAGGGTTCAAACCTGCCATCAAAGCAGAAGTGCAAATTCTATCAATGCACTCCCTTACCCAGTCCTTCTGTGGTTGAGTACTTCTACTAATTCCGGGTTTATCGGTTTGTATTTTTTTGTTGATAGAATGCTGACATCAAGCGCTGGTATATTGAGCTTTTGATTCTGGTTTTATGTCATTGTGCCAAGTCATAATTGCCTTCCTGAATTCTTTATTTGATTGGAATTCTCCGTCAGCAGGGAAATGTTGGCAAATTTTATCCGGTTTACTCAATTTTCCCATATACGAGCCAAATTGGTAGAATGCTTGTGCGCTTCTTTCAGCGCCTCCATGGCTTTACTAAAATCCTCTAGCTCCATATTACAGAGAGAATCGGGGCCATTTGTCACCATTTCAATAGTTATTATTTCATAACCTCTCCCGATGGTGTTCAGGGTATTTTAGATTTCTTCACTCCCGTCTATATTACAGACCTTTTATTAACCTGTTTGACGTGCAAGCCCGACATCGGTACATTTATGACAACAGCCACTTCAAGTGCAGGGCGCGAAATTCAAAATGTATATTTTTTAAATATTTAACTTTCACACATTAACAAGTCCAATACAGCATATGAAAGGTACACATCTCGTGAATCCAGCCAACATGTCCGATTTTTAAAATGTTTTACAGGCAAGACAAAATATGTAAATCTATTAGCTAACCACGTTAGCAAAAGACTCCACCAGTTTTTGACTCCATCAGTAGCTATCACAAATTCGGCCAAATAAAGATATAAATAGCCACTAACCAAGAAACAACCTCATCAGATGACAGTCTGATAACATATTTATTGTATAGGATATGTTTTTTTTGAGAAATGTGCATATTTCAGGTATAAATCATAGTTTACATTGCAACTACATTCAGAAATTGCACCGAAAGCAGCCATAATATTTACATACACCAACGTCAAATACCTAATTACTCATCATAAAACATTTCTGAAAAATACATAGTGTGCAGCAAATGAAAGACAGGCATCTTGTGATGCCAGACAACATTTCCGATTTATTAAGTGTTTTACAGCGAAAACAAAATGTAGCGTTATATTAGCTTAGCACAATAGCCAGAAACACTTGGGCGCCGGCGACTACGACAGATATATGAAACAACATCTTAAAATGGGTCTTACTTTTGCTGATCTTTCATCAGAATGTTGAACAAGGTGTCCTTTGTCCAGATGAGTCTTTTTTTTTGATTCAGAATGGCAAGTTTCTCTCTCCATTTAGCAAGCGCGCTAGCTGGGTTGCACGGATCTCTCCATGTAAACAAACGGAAGAGAACGGAACACGGCAAAACTCCCGAAAAAATTTCAATAATCTGATGAAACTATATTGAAAAAACATACTTTACGATGATATGGTGACATGTATCAAATAAAATCAAAGCCGGAAATAATAGTCGCCTATAACGTCAGCAAAACAAAAGGCAACCCCACTGTCCAAATCACGTTCTTCAGAGTACCGGAAATGGGGTACACGTCATTCCAAGAGGATTTATTCCATCCCAGATCGAGATAATCACCTCATTTCTTCTCTCACAGCCTTCTTGACACCCAGAGGAAGGTGTATGACGTGCATGTTTACTAATAGCTCGTGCCCATTTATAGGCAGGAAGAGGAAGAGAGCATCGATTTCAGACTTTGAACTTCCGGGTCAGGAAAAGTGCTGCAGAATGAGTTCTGTTTCACTCAGAGAAATAATTCAAACGGTTTTAGAAACTAGAGAGTGTGTTCTATCCAATAGTAATAATAATATGCATATTGTACGAGCAAGAATTGAGTACGAGGCAGTTTAATTTGGGAACGTCATAATTACAAAGTGCTAACAGCTTCCCCTATTGACAAGAAGTTAACACAATGCATTAATTTGAAAATCTGTTTTTCTTTTACCTAATCTGCTTACCACTTTTCCATGTGGATTCTTCCTTTACAGACTCTGTGAAATTATGACCTATTCCTAAATATGTTGTCAAATTATTAATGTTGTGTTTCCTAGAAACTCAAGGAGGCTCAACTTACCCCTTTGACTCAATTTACCCCACTCCCCTACAATCATGGTTTAGTCATAAATTCAAACACCATCCTAATGTTGAGTTGCACCCCCTTTTGCCCCTAGAACAGCCTCAATTTGCCGGGACAGGTGCTCTGCAAGGTGTTGAAAGTGTTCGACAGTGATGCTTGCCCATGTTGACAGTTGTGTCAAGTTGGCTGGATGCCCTTTGGGTGGTGGACCATTTTTGACACAGACGGGAAACTGTTGAGCATGAAAATCCATCAGTGTTGCAGTTCTTAACACACTCAAACCGGTGCGCCTGGCACCTACTACCATACCCCGTTCAAAAGCACTTCAATATTTTGTCTTTCCCATTCACCCTCTGAATGGCGCACATACACAATCCATGTCTCCATTGTCTCAAGGCTTAAATATAATTCTTTAATTAACCTGTTTCCTCCCCTTCATCTACACTGATTGAAGTGGATCATAGATTTCACCTGGATGCACCTTTACGGTGTATATATACAGTATATATGTGTGTGTTACAGCCTGAATTCAAAATGGATTAAATATTTTTCTCACCAATCTACACACAATACCCCATAATGACAAAGTGAAAACATGTTTCTAGAATTTTTGCAAATTTATAGAAAATTAAATACAAAAAGATCTAATTTACATAAGTATTCACACCTCTTTGCTACCCCACTCCAAATTGAGGTCATGTGCATCCAATATATTTTGATCATACTTGAGCTGTCTCTACAATTTGATTTGAGTCCACCTCTAATCAAATCAAATTGGTTACATACACATGGTAAGCAGATGTTAATACGAGTGTAGCGAATTGCTTGTGCTTCTAGTTCTGACAATGCAGTAATATCTAACAAGTAATCTAACAAATTAACAACAACTACCTAATACACACAAATGTAAGGGATGGATAAGAACGTGTAAAAATAAATATGGATGAGCGATGGCCGTGCGGCATAGGCAAGATGCAGTAGGTGGTATAATGCAGTATATACATATAAGATGAGTGATGTAGGATATGTAAACATTATTAAAGTGGCGTTATTTAAAGTGACTAATGATAGGCATAGGCAAGATGCAGTAGATGATGTAGAACAGTATATACATATAAGATGAGTAATGTAGGATATGTAAACATTATTAAAGTGGCGATATTTAAGGTGACTAGTGATACCTTTATTAAGTCCATTTATTAAAGTGGCCAGAGATTTGAGTCTGTATGTTGACAGCAGCCTCTCTATGTTAGTGATGGCTGTTTAACAGTCATGGCTGTTTAACAGATGGCCTTGCGATAGAAGCTGTTTTCAGTCTCTTGGGCCCAGCTTTGATGTACCTGTAATGACCACGCCTTCTGGAGGATAACGGGGTGAACAGGCAGTGGCTCGGGTGGTTGTTGTTCTTGATGATCTTTTTGGCCTTCCTGTGACATTGGGTGCTGTAGGTGTCCTGGAGGGTAGGTAGTTTGCCCTCGGTGATGTGTTGTGCAGACCACACTACCCTCTGGAGAGCCTTGCGGTTAAAGGCTCTCGATTGTGCATCTGTAAAAGTTAGTGAGTGTTTTAGGTGACAAGCCAAATTTATTCAACCTCCTGTGGTTGAAGAGGCACTGTTGTGCCTTCTTCACCATGCTGTCTGTGTGGGTGGACCATTTCAGTTTGTCCGTGATGTGTACACCGAGGAACATAAAACTTTCCACCTTCTCCACTACTGTCCCGTTGATGTGGATGCTCCCTCTGCTGTTTCCTGAAGTCCACGATCATCTCCTTTGTTTTGTTGACATTGAATGAGAGGTTATTTTCCTGACACCACACTCCGAGGGCCCTCACCTCCTCCATGTAGGCCGTCTCGTCGTTGTTGGTAATCAAGCCTACCACTGTCTGCAAACTTGATGATTGAGTTGGAAGCGTGCATGGCCACACAGTCATGGGTGAACAGAGAGTACAGGAGAGGGCTGAGAATGCACCCTTGTGGGGCCCCGGTATAGAGGATCAGCGGGGTGGTAATATTGTCTCCCACCTTCACCTCCTGTGGGCGGCCCGTCAGAAAGTCCAGGACCCAGTTGCACAGGGCAGGGTCGAGACCCGGGGTTGTTTCAGTCTGTTTCAGCCTGTTTCAGTCTCCCAGAGATTTGAGAATGGGACGGAGGTTCACCTTCCAGCAGGACAATGACCCTAAGCATACTGCTAAAGCAACACTCTCGAGTAGTTTAAGGGGAAACATTTAAATGTCTTGGAATGGCCTCATCAAAGCCCAGACCTCAATCCAACTGAGAATCTGTGGTATGACTTCCGCTGTACACCAGCGGAACCCATCCATCTTGAAGGAGCTGGAGCAGTTTTGCCTTGAAGAATGGGCAAAAATCCCAGTGGCTAGATGTGTCAAGCTTATAGAGACATACCCCAAGAGAATTGCAACTGTAATTGCTGCAAAAGTTGTCTCTACAAAGTATTGACTTTGGGGGGTGAATAGTTATGCATGCTCAAGTTTTCAGTTTTGTTGTGTCATTTCTTGTTTTTTCACAATAAAAATGTGTTGCATCTTCAAAGTGGGTAGGCATGTTGTGTAAATCAAACGATACAACCCCCCCAAAAATCTATTTTAATTCCAGGTTGTAAGGAAACAAAATCGGAAAAATGTCAAGAGGGGTGAATACTTTCGCAAGCCACTGTATATGCTGCCACAGTTGAATCCTACAGACGAAGAACCATATATGTGACATAAAAAAAGAGATATACATGAAAAATCATTATTGGACACCCTTTTTCAATAGTGAACCCGTTTCTCAAGCTTTCCACGCGCTAATTAACAATCATTTTTAATTTAAAGATAGGCTCTCGTGGAATAACCGTTTATGTGCACCACTCAGAATGGACGGACAAGCTCACAACTTTTCTGTTGCTGATGAAAATCGCCGAAATGTGGGAAAGAGACGTAAAACAAACTAAAAGAATGGAAAGACAGGCAAAGGAAGATCTTACTGTCACGTTCCTGACCTATTTTTATGTTATTTTGATTATGTTTAGTTGGTCAGGGCGTGAGTTGGGGTGGGCATTGTATGTTGTGTGTGTTTGGTTAGTCCATGGGTGTTGTATGTGTATGGGATAGTGTTTGTTAGGTTGTCTAGTTATGTCTATGGCTGCCTAGATTGGGTCTCAATCAGAGACAGCTGTCATTTATTTGTCTCTGATTGGGAGCCAGATTTAAGGTAGCCATAGGCAGTAGGCTTTTGTGGGTGTTTGTTCCTGTGTCCTCACAGGACAGTTGAAGGTTAGTCTCATTTGTTGTTTTGTAGTTTTGTAGTGTATTGTTTTGCTGTTTTCATTAAAAGATGGCTTATTTCCCTCAATACGCATCTTGGTCCTATCCATGCTCCTCCTCGTTTGAGGAGGAGAACAACATTGACTGCCTTTACACTTACGGGATGCGTGACAACCCTATACAAATCGTAAGGGTCAAGAAAAAACTGGGGAAAGCTGTCCAAAAGAGGTATGTGGAAGAATCGTTTATCAAATAATCAAGCTAGCTAAAGAGTACAGTAACTAACATGTATGTTATGGGTTGTCTAATTTGTAGCTATAGAGAAAACATATTAGCTAAAGTTCGTTGGCTACTAATTTATACATTATCGTCACAAATGTTATTGCTAGATTATAGAACAAACATAGCTAGCTACTTTTTCTCCATCCACCGGATGATTCGACATGGCTACAGTAGCTAGCTAGTTATATGTAACGTTACACTGTATCCTGCAGGGAAGAGCGTGTTCCACGACGTGCAGAAAGGATTGTGGTTGACTGATTTTTGACTGAAAGTTGACTGATGAGCGCAAGCTGCATCTGTTCAACAGTTAGTACACTGTCCCATACGAGAAACAACAAGCGTTGATTCTCTCCAGCTTAGAACAGGTTAGAAATAAGACAACATTCCAATTATTATAATAGCTATATTGAACACTTGCATAGTTTAACTTTGACAGTAATGATACGTACATTAACGTTAACTCTAAAAGTGCAGTGTTACACAATGGTGCAATACAAACTCATTCTGTGTATAGGTTGGGAGTGTGTGAAAGATGGAGGTCCTGATCAAGCAATACCCTGAATGTGCTACAGTATATTAAATTCTGAATTTATCATTGTCAATTTTTATTGCAGCATGAGGTGAAACGGAGATGTAAACCTGAGGATACAAAGGAGAACAAACGACGGAAACAAACCTTCAAATACCATGTACAGCAAGCAGGCCAGAGATTGAATGTGTGCAAGGTCACTTTCATGTCTGTGTTCCAGCTAACCAACAGGCGTCTTCAGGCAAGTGAAAATATGAAGAGAAGAATACCACATCATTTTCAAACAGCAGAGTCTCAATTTCGGCCAACCCAGGAGTGACACTTGTGGCAAATGTGAAGCATTCTTCACTAAGATGTCAGTAGCAACATCTAAGCAACATCTGAAGAGGAGAAGAGGAAGATTGCAGTTGAAAGTGAGTTGCACCATAGAAAAGCCGAAAAGGCCTACACACAGCTTCAAAGTGACACTGAGTGGGCTAAAGCTAATGCTGACTGCCATGTCATTTCTGTGGATCTACAGGGGGTGATGTACACCCATAATCTGACCCACTCAAATGTCTACTACCAGCGGCAGCTGTCAAATTTTAACCTTTGCATCCAGGAACTTGGAAAAGAAGATCCTGCATACATGTGTGTTTGGCATGAGGGGATTGTACATCGAGGGTCCATTGAGGTGGCAAGCTGCATATTGAAGTGGGGTGAAGACAAAATTCACACCACTCACCAAACCAGAGGTGCGCAAGTTGATCATCTTCAGTGACAGATGCTGTGGGCAGAATAACAACTGGCGGATGCTCAATCTGATGTCGATGCTCGTCTCTATGGGTTACTTTACCCGAGTTGAGCAGAAGTTCATGGTCTGGTCATTCTTTTCTTCCTTGTGATCGATCTTTTGCCACCATCGAGAAGAGGCGCAAGGTGTCAGTCCTTCATACACCTGATGATGTTTCAAAGATGATACTTGAAGCACAACCAGCAAAACCATTCAAAGTGATGAGGATGCAATGTGAAGACTTCAGGCACCTCCCAGATTCTGTCCTCAAGCGACCAGCTGGACTGCAGATCACCTCAGTGAGGTGGTTAAAAGTCACAGGTATTGCACAGAGAATAGTTTACTAACATCCCATCAACATGCAACATGTTGTTCTAACAATAAAATATCCTAATGCTTGACTGTGAAAGTTGATTATTGATGTCAGGACATGGTTTTCATCAAGCCAGCTTCTTTCTATGTTGTTACCCGTTCCAGGGTTAGGACTATAAACCCCAGAGGACTTGAAAATTAGCCGGAGCTGAGAGGATCACCAAAACTAAAGGTATTTTGGTTTCAGAGCATTTGATTAAATAAAGAATAAAATAATGTGTAGGCATACTGTGTAATAAAATCGATAATTGTGTTAAAAACATGAATGTGTTTTTGCAGCGCTTACAACTGTCACGTTCCTGACCTGTTTTTCCTTTTTCTTGTGTTTATTTAGTTGGTCAGGGCGTGAGTTGGGGTGGGTTGTCGAGGTGTTATTTTCTATATTGGGTTGTTTGTGTTCGGCCGGGTATGATTCTCAATCAGAGACAGCTGTCAATCATTGTCCCTGATTGAGAATCATACTTAGGCAGCCTGTGATTCACGTGGTTTTTGTGGGTGTTTGTATCTCGTGTCAGTGTTCGTACCACACGGGACTGTTTTCGGTTTTGTCACGTTTGTTGTTTTGTATGTTTAAGTGTTCAGTTATTGTTCATTAAACTATGACCACTTTCCACTCTGCATATTGGTCTGATCCTTCTCGCCTCTCCTCCTCGTCCGAGGAGGAGGATTACGACGACCGTTACAACAACCATGCAGACAACCATCCGTGGAGACCAGTGGACAAAGGGCTGGAAAACGGGCCGCACTGAAAAACACATGGTTGCCAAGAAAGCAGTTAGTTAAGCTAGATTCTTAATTAGGGATAGGCATCCTGTCAGCGGGACACCAGTTGACAACATCCAATGAAATTGGAGGGCGCGGAATTCAAATAAATAATCGTAATATTAAACATTCATGAACATACAAGTATTTTTATCCTTTAAAATCTTAAATTCTTGTTAATCTGTGTTGTCCGATTTACAATAGGCTATACAGTGAAAGCATACCATGCGATTGTTTGAGGACGGCGCCCCACATCAACATTTTTTCAACCGGCAAAGGCTTCATAAAATCACAAATAGCGATGAAATAAATCACTTACTTTTGAAAATCTTCCTCTATTTGCAATCTCAAGGTTCACAGCTACAACATGAATGGTCGTTTCTTTAGATAAAATCCTTCTTTATATCCCAAAAAGTCAGTGTAGTTGGCGCCATTGATTTCAGTAATCCACTCGTTCAACATGCAGTCAAAGGAGTCCAAAAAGCTACCACTAAACTTTATTCAAACAAGTCAAACTACGTTTCCATATAATCCTAAGGTATCCTAAAATGTAAATAAACTACACTGCTCAAAACAGTAAAGGGAACACTAAAATAACACATCCTAGATCTGAATGAATGAAATATTCTTATTAAATACTTTTTTCTTTACATAGTTGAATGTGCTGACAACAAAACCACACAAAAATTATCAATGGAAATCAAATTTATCAACCCATGGAGGTCTGGATTTGGAGTCACACTCAAAATTAAAGTGGAAAACCACACTACAGGCTCATCCAACTTGAATGTAATGTCCTTAAAACAAGTCAAAATGAGGCTCAGTAGTGTGTGTGGCCTCCACGTGCCTGTATGACCTCCCTACAACGCCCGGGCATGCTCCTGATGACGTGGCGGATGGTCTCCTGAGGGATCTCCTCCCAGACCTGGACTAAAGCATCCGCCAACTCCTGGACAGTCTGTGGTGCAACGTGGCGTTGGTGGATGGAGCGAACCATGATGTCCCAGATGTGCTCAATTGGATTCAGGTCTGGGGAACGGGCGGGCCAGTCCATAGCATCAATGCCTTCCTCTTGCAGGAACTGCTGACACACTCCAGTCACATGAGGTCTAGCATTGTCTTGCATTAGGAGGAACCCAGGGCCAACCGCACCAGCAAATGGTCTCACAAGGGGTCTGAGGATCTCATCTCGGTACCTAATGGCAGTCAAGCTACCTCTGGCGAGCACATGGAGGGCTGTGCGGCCCCCCAAAGAAATGCCACCCCACACCATGACTGACCCACCGCCAAACCGGTCATGCTGGAGGATGTTGCAGGCAGCAGAACGTTCTCCACGGCGTCTCCAGACTCTGTCACGTCTGTCACGTGCTCAGTGTGAACCTGCTTTCATCTGTGAAGAGCACAGGGCGCCAGTGGCGAATTTGCCAATCTTGGTGTTCTCTGGCAAATGCCAAACGTCCTGCACGGTGTTGGGCTGTAAGCACAACCCCCACCTGTGGACGTCGGGCCCTCATACCACCCTCATGGAGTTTGTTTCTGACCGTTTGAGCAGACACATGCACATTTGTGGCCTGCTGGAGGTCATTTTGCAGGGCTCTGGCAGTGCTCCTTCTTGCACAAAGGCGGAGGTAGCGGTCCTGCTGCTGGGTTGTTGCCCTCCTACGGCCTCCTACGAATATGCCCTCCTACGAATATGTATTTAAACAGCTGTGTAAATGAATTCCTTTTTTGATGTTGTGAATATTAAAATCACCCAAAATTTGAATATTACCTGCTATGACTACAAGGCCTGATAGGAATTCAGGGAACTCAGTGAGGAACGCTGTATATGGCCCAGGAGGCCTGTAAACAGTAGCTATAAAAAGCGATTGAGTAGGCTGCATAGATTTCATGACTAGAAGTTCAAAAGACGAAAACGTCGTTTTTTGGGGGAGTAAATTGAAATTTGCTATCGTAAATGTTAGCAACACCTCCGCCTTTGCGGGATGCACGGGGGATATGGTCACTAGTGTAACCAGGAGGTGAGGCCCCATTTAACACAGTAAATTCATCAGGCTTAAGCCATGTTTCAGTCATGCCAATCACATCAAGATTATGATCAGTGATTTGTTCATTGACTATAACTGCCTTTGAAGTGATGGATCTAACATTAAGTAGCCCTATTTTGAGATGTGAGGTATCACGATCTCTTTCAATAATGTCAGGAATGGAGGAGGTCTTTATTCTAATGAGATTGCTAAGGCGAACACTGCCATGTTTAGTTTTGCCCAACCTAGGTCGAGGCACAGACACGGTCTCAATGGGGATAGCTGAGCTGACTACACTGACTGTGGTAGTGGCAGACTCCACTAAGCTGGCAGGCTGGCTAGCAGTCTGCTGCCTGGCCTGCAACCTATTTCAATGTGGAGCTAGAGGAGTTAGAGCCCTGTCTATGTTGGTAGATAAGATGAGCACCCCTCCAGCTAGGATGGAGTCCGTCAATCCTCACAGGCCAGGTCCCGTTTGTGGGTGAGAAAGAGGGCCAATTATCTACAAATTCTATCTTTTGGGAGGGGCAGAAAACAGTTTTCAAACAGCGATTGAGTTGTGAGACTCTGCTGTAGAGCTCATCACTCCCCCTAACTGGGAGGGGGCCAGAGACAATTACTCGATGCTGACATCTTTCTAGCTGATTTACAGGCTGAAGCTATGTGGTGACCTCGGACTGTTTCATCCTAACATCGTTGGTGCCGACGTGGATAAAAATATCTCTATACTCTCTACACTCGCCAGTTTTAGCTTTAGCCAGCACCATCTTCAGATTAGCCTTAACGTCGGTAGCCTTGCCCCCTGGTAAACAGTGTATGATCGCTGGAGGATTCGTTTTAAGTCTAATACTGCGGGTAATGGATTTGCCAATGACTAGGGTTTTCAATTTGTCAGAGCTAATGGTGGGAGCCATTAGTAGAGAACAGAGAAGGCTCGGCCTCAGAATCCGACTCGCTGCTTAACCTGTCTAGGATCAGCGTGGCGCTAGCGGCACACCCCCCCCCCCCCCCCCACTGAAAAACCAGTGCCGCGAAATTCAAAAAAAAATTTTTTTTTAAATATTTAACTTTCACACATTAAAGTCCAATACAGCTAATGAAAGACACAGATCTTGTGAATCCAGTCAACATGTCCGATTTTTAAAATGTTTTACAGGGAAGACACAATATGTAAAGATGTACATCTATTACCTAAAAACACATTAGCATAATCCACCATCTTTTATTTGTCCACCAACACCAGTAGCCATCACCAATTCGGCTAAACTAAGATATTTATAGCCCCTAACCAACAAAAAAACTCATCCGATGACAGTCTGATAACATATTTATGGTATGGGATAGGTTTTGTTAGAAAAAAGTGCATATTTCAGGTAGATGGCATAGGTTACAATTGCACCCACCGTCACAAGTGGACTAGAAAAACTACTTAGAGCAACGTGTTTACCTACTTACTAATCATCAAACATTTCGTAAAAATACACAGCATACACGAATCGAAAGACACAGATCCTGTGAATACAGACAATATTTCAGATTTTCTAAGTGTCTTACAGCGAAAACACAATAAATCGTTATATTAGCATAGCACATAGCACATAGCAGCCCAGCATTGATTCTAGCCAAAGTGAGCGATAACGTCAACATCGCCAAAAATATATTAATTTTTTCACTAACCTTCTCAGAATTCTTCAGATGACACTCCTGTAACATCATATTACACAATGCATATAGAGTTTGATCGAAAACGTTTATATTTAGCCACCAAAATCATGGTTAGACAATGTGAAATGTAACTCAGCTGGTCAGAATATGTCCTTGCGCCACTTAGACAGTGATCTACTCTTATACATAAATACTCATAAACGTGACTAAAAAATATAGGGTGGACAGGGATTGATAGACAATTTAATTCTTAATACAATTGCGGAATTACATTTTTTAATTTATCCTTACTTTTCAATACAGTTTGCGCCAAGCGAAGCTACATCAAAAAACATGGCGTCCTAAGCCACTAAAATGTTTCGACAGAAACACGATTTATCATAATAAAAATGTCCTACCTTGAGCTGTTCTTCCATCAGTATCTTGGGCAAAGGATCCTTTCTTGGGAGTAATCGTCTTTTGGTGGAAAGCTGTCCTCTTGCCATGTGGAAATGCCAACTGCGTTCGGGATGAACTGAAAAGCGTGCCCAACTATTCACATCGTTTCAAAAATAAATGTCCCAAAATCGCACTAAACGGATATAAATTGCTATAAAACGCTTTAAATTAACTACCTTATGATGTTTTTAACTCCTATAACGAGTGAAAAGATGACCGGAGAAATATAACAGGCTAAACTAACGCTTGGAACAGGAGGGGGTCGGTGTCCTCCACGCGCGTTACGCAGCAAGAAAAGACTTGCTAGCCTCAGGGTTTTTTCATTTGTAGTGCCTGTGAATGCGCAATCGACCCCATTTGAAATCGTCATCACGTAAAGGCATCCAGGGGAAGACGTAAGCAGTGTCTGTATAGTCATAGCAATAACAGTGCCCTTTTAACTGACTTCAGAACAGTGGCCAACATTTCTGAAATCTGACTCCATGTCAGGGAAATTGCTGTAGAATGGGCTCTGTTCCACTTAGAGACAAAATTTCAACTCCTATAGAAACTATAGACTGTTTTCTATCCAATAATAATAATAATAATATGCATATTGTACGATCAAGGATTTTGTGGGAAGCCGTTTCAAAAATTACCCAATTAGCATAAATAGTCTCAACAGCGCCCCCATCCCCAACAGGTTAATGGGGAAAACCGGTGAAAGTTTCTGTCGGCTGAATGAGCGACACCGGTTGAGCATTCCTACAGCATTTCCCTCCAGAAGCCATGGGAAAGTTGTCCGGCTGCGGGGACCGTGCGAGGGATTTGTACTAACGTTACTATCTGTACTGGTGGCACAGACGCTGTTTGTTTCATCCTTTCTTACACTGAAATTACCCTTGCCTAACAATTGCGTCTGAAGCTGGGCTTGCAGCACAGCTATCCTCGCCGTAAGGCGATCGTTCTCCTGTATATTATGAGTACAGCGACTGCAATTAGAAGGCATCATGCTAATGTTACTACTTAGCTTCAGCTGTTGGAAGTCCTGACGAACCATGTCCAGATAAAGCGTCCGGAGTGAAAAAGTTGAAAGAAAAAAAGTTGAGTGTTAATTCCCGTTTACAAATGTGCATGTGTCTGCTCAAACGGTCAGAAACAGACTCCATGAGGGTGGTATGAGGGCCCGACGTCCACAGGTGGGGGTTGTGCTTACAGCCCAACACCGTGCAGGACGTTTGGCATTTGCCAGAGAACACCAAGATTGGCAAATTCGCCACTGGTGCCCTGTGCTCTTCACAGATAAAAGCAGGTTCACACTGAGCACATGAGCACATGTGACAGACGTGACAGAGTCTGGAGACGCCGTGGAGAATGTTCTGCTGCCTGCAACATCCTCCAGCATGACCGGTTTGGCGGTGGGTCAGTCATGGTGTGGGGTGGCATTTCTTTGTGGGACCGCACAGCCCTCCATGTGCTCGCCAGAGGTAGCCTGGCTGCCATTAGGTACCGAGATAAGATCCTCAGACCCCTTGTGAGACCATATGCTGACACAAGCACATTTGTGGCCTACTGGAGGTCATTTTGCAGGGCTCTGGCAGCGCACCTCCTTGCACAAAGGCGGAGGTAGCGGTCCTGCTGCTGGGTTGTTGCCCTCCTACGGCCTCCTCCACGTCTCCTGGTGTACTGGCCTGTCTCCTGGTAGCGCCTCCATGCTCTGGACACTACGCTGACAGACACAGCAAACCTTTTTGCCACAGCTCGCATTGATGTGCCATCCTGGATGAACTGCACTATCTGAGCCACTTGTGTGGGTTGTAGACTCCGTCTCATGCTACCACTAGAGTGAGAGCACCGCCAGCATTCAAAAGTGACCAAAACATCAGCCAGGAAGCATAGGAACTGAGAAGTGGTCTGTGGTCACCACCTGCAGAATCACTCCTTTTTTGGGGGTGTCTTGCTAATTGCCTATCATTTCCACCTTTTGTCTATTCCATTTGCACAACAGCATGTGAAATTTATTGTCAATCAGTGTTGCTTCCTAAGTGGACAGTTTGATTTCACAGAAGTGTGATTGACTTGGAGTTACATTGTGTTGTTTAAGTGTTCCCTTTATTTATTTTTTTATTATTTTTTTTATTTCACCTTTATTTAACCAGGTAGGCTAGTTGAGAACATGTTCTCATTTGCAACTGCGACCTGGCCAAGATAAAGCATAGCAGTGTGAACAGACAACAACACAGAGTTACACATGGAGTAAACAATAAACAAGTCAATAACATGGTAGAAAAAAAAGAAAATCTATATACAATGTGTGCAAAAGGCATGAGGTAGGCAATAAATCGAATAATTACAATTTAGCAGATTAACACTGGAGTGATAAATCATCAGATGATCATGTGCAAGAAGAGATACTGGTGTGCAAAAGAGCAGAAAAGTAAATAAATAAAAGCAGTATGGGGGTGAGGTAGGTAAATTGGGTGGGTAGTCTACAGATGGACTATGTACAGCTGCAGCGATCGGTTAGCTGCTCGGATAGCAGATTTTTAAAGTTGTTGAGGGAGATAAGTCTCCAACTTCAGAGATTTTTGCAATTCGTTCCAGTCGCAGGCAGCAGAGAACTGGAAGGAAAGGCGTCCAAATGAGGTTTTGGCTTTAGGGATGATCAGTGAGATACACCTGCTGGAGCGCGTGCTACGGGTGGGTGTTGCCATCGTGACCAGTGAACTGTGAACTGACACACACACACAGGCGGCACTTTACCTAGCATAGCCTTGTAGATGACCTGGAGCCAGTGGGTCTGACGACGAACATGTAGCGAGGGCCAGCCGACTAGGGCATACAGGTCGCAGTGGTGGGTCGTATAAGGTGCTTTAGTAACAAAACGGATGGCACTATGATAAACTGCATCCAGTTTGCTGAGTAGAGTATTGGAAGCTATTTTGTAGATGACATCGCCGAAGTCGAGGATCGGTAGGATAGTCAGTTTTACTAGGGTAAGTTTGGCGGCGTGAGTGAAGGAGGCTTTGTTGCGGAATAGAAAGCCGACTCTAGATTTGATTTTGGATTGGAGATGTTTGATATGAGTCTGGAAGGAGAGTTTGCAGTCTAGCCAGACACCTAGGTACTTATAGATGTCCACATATTCTAGGTCGGAACCGTCCAGGGTGGTGATGCTAGTCGGGCGTGCGGGTGCAGGCAGCGAACGGTTGAAAAGCATGCATTTGGTTTTACTAGCGTTTAAGAGCAGTTGGAGGCCACGGAAGGAGTGTTGTATGGCATTGAAGCTCGTTTGGAGGTTAGATAGCACAGTGTCCAAGGAAGGGCCGGAAGTATACAGAATGGTGTCGTCTGCGTAGAGGTGGATTTTTGAGCAGTGTATATGTATATCTCTGATCTCCGGTTAATTCCGGAACCTCCTTTGAGGATTTACTCCCCATTATTAGTTAACCCTTCTCGTTGTTACCCTCCTAGGAATTCAGAATAATTATTTTATGACTTTTGATAGAATATTAGGTTTCACCTCTCTGACCAACTATAATAAATAACCATTAATTCCCTAGTCTCGGAATAGACATACCTATTCGTGGGCCTCCGGTAGATCTCAACTATCCCCCCTGAAACGTATTTAGGCGATCTATATTCATACAATTATGTCTCCCCGGTTCCTGTTTTCTTGATGAGTTTAGACTCTCATACGGAGCAGGGTTTACCTTTATTTAAGATCTTACCTCCGCCGTCTGTTGAATAGTTCTAAATTACTCTTAGTAGGTTTAGACTTTCACATACGGAGTAGGGTTTATTTTAAGATTTTAACCTCCGGCCGTCCTTTTGAATAGTTCTAAATGATCTTATACCCCTCTCTGACCTACTTTCTTATAATTATATTCCTATATTTCGCTCACCTATACTACGCCTTCCTCCCATGTTATTAATTGTTTTCCTTGTTATTATGCTTACTCTCTCAATCCATGCGTGTGTTTCTATAACTGTTATCATCCTTAATCTCACAATTTATATGTATGTGCTTTTACTTTCTATGTGTGTGTGCTTTCTACTGTTATTATCCTTAACCTATGTTGGTAAATACCTCCAGTTGATCTATCCTAGGATCTTAGAATAATTATTTGTGTGACTTCTGATATATTATTAGTTCTCACACGTATACAACAATAAGCTATTTCCCAGAGGTTGTAAGGCCCTGGTTAACAGCCTATTGTTTTCGTTGTTTCTTATGACTTTCGACTGATTAACAGTACTTGAATTTGGCACTCTTGAAATAAAATGAGAGAACAGAAAATTATAAAATGTGTTAATATGAAAAATATTAGAAAAATGTATTGGTTTTGGCAATTCATTTCAAGACAGACTACCAAGTTTTATTTCGTCACGTGTTTCGCACTCTGGTTGCAAGGCGAGGTCGCTCCTTCCACCCACACTGCTACTCAGCCAGGCAGGTATAGAACTGACTGAATAGTTTCCGCCAAACATCACATCGATAACTAAAATGCAAGGCAAATGTAGATTAGATCCTGCCTGGCAGGATATTGATGTTTATGAATGGTCTTTGTAATTTAAAAATAATAATAATACAAATAAAAAAACACAAAGTAACAATTATGAGGCCATATACAGGGGGTACTGGTACCGAGCCAATGTGTAGTGGTACAGGTTAGTCTAGGTGATTGAGGAAATATGTACATGTAGGTAGGGGTAAAGTGACTATGCATTGATAAAAAGCAGCGAGTATCAGCAGCATAAAAAAACGGTCTGTATTAACCCTGCTAACCTTAAATTAAATCATTTTTGCCAATTTTGACTTTGTGGCTGTGGAATCTGACTTTGTGAGTGTGTTGTGGGTGTCTTGTGGAAACCAAAACATGCACAGAAGCTTCGGGACATTTTCTCAGGGAAAACCTTAAATGGTTGAGAACTTTGCCATGTCCTTTTGGTCTGTTTCGCCATGTAGTCCCTGCCAGTTTGGAAGCCTTTGACAAGGCCTCTTAAAGTGTAAGTCGTATAAAACACCAAATATTAATTAATATGCTGTAATGTGTAAACACTTTACCTAGAAGCCAACCTGCTTGTATCAATCCCATGCAATTACAGTAAAATAGTTTGACATACAAGCCCCTCCCCTCAATGAATTTCATTCATTCATTCAATTTATGGTAGCATTAAAACAAATGTTACAGTATAATACAGTACATTTTATGGTATTGTACTATGCGTCATTTCACAGTACTTGCTTTGATACCGAATTTATATTAAACCATGTATACTGTAATATGAAATACATAATTTTACTTGCCACTGAGCTGTCTGTAAGTTACAGTCAAATTCAAGGCAACCCCTTTACAGTGTAGCCGCCTTGGTTATCCGATAAACCAGTTTAAAAAGTCACCTGCTCCTTCTGGTAGAGTGAGGGTATGAGAAACAGAGGGAGAAAAAGGGGGAGAGAGAGAGTTCACGTGTTCGCTCAACTCCCCATATGCACTTTGTGCCACTCAGCATCATATCCCTGCTCACTTTCTTCCTCCTTTATTCCCCTCGTCTCCTCCTCTCACCATCTCCCGCCTTTCAGGAGAGTCTGCCTCCCTCCCTCGATGCTCTTATAGTTTTGTGCCCAACATTCTCTCCCGTCTCTCACCTAACTGGGTAATTGATGGAACGGTGAAAGGAGACTTTCATGCAATAAAGTAGGAGTTTTCATCAGATGAGGTGCAATAAGGAGAATTCTCTTGCGACATCAGACAGTGGAGCCTCAGCGGCGAAGAGAGGAGGGAAGATTCTGTTTCAGGTGATTGAGTCGCGACAGATGTGCACAACGACTGGTTCCCGAAGCGCCTGACACGGAAAAAGCCCTAGACAAAAGGTGGATTATTTTATAGACTGAGCACAGAGAATTGACCACTCCTTGCTTGTCAATTCTACCTGGCGGATTGTCTCAAGAATCATGAATATGTCACCTCCAGACCTGAGGAAAAATATACGAGAGCTGGCATTAGAGATTGGCATACGAGTTCTTCTTTTCGGAGTTTTTGTGTAAGTACACCATTCATATGCAAGCACTGCGATAGTAAAAAAAAAATGTATTTGACGTCAACTCTCATTTTGATAAACAAATGTGTATTCCTCCTCAAGAAATGAGTCTATTGAGTAGTCTTACCACTGCCCTCCTTCCGGAGCTCTTGAAATGGCTGAGGATACAGTAGCTATCTTTCAGTTCCACTTGAATGATCCATCGTGTTATAGATTTATGACTCAAAGTCAGTTAGGCAGGGCCATACATCTAATGCTCTATGACCAGTTCTGAGCTTCGATTTCTATTCAGTGATTATGTCCCCATCCATAATTTTAGATTTTGAGATAAGCGATGGACCATGATATGCTTCAAACATAGAAACAATGTTATTCGTCATCACGTAAGTGTGGTTCGATGTAGAATGTAAAGTCTCATAGCTGTTACTTCATTATTAGTCCTATAATGAATTATGTGGTTGACTGGGCGATTGCAATGCAAAGGCGACTTGCCGCTTGAGCGTATGCCATAGTGCTGAAAGGACAGCTCCTCGTCTTCCCTCACATTTTAGCACCATGGAGACTGCCTCTTTCCAATAGCCGGTTCCATTGACTGTTAACACGTTGCTTTAACAAGTGGATTAATTAGTTGCATTGAATTTCATCATGTTGTAACGACAAAAGGCAATTAGGCTACATTCAACCCCATTTGAGGCTGGTGTGTGTGTGAGAGAGAGAGATTTTCATGCATGGTAGCGCATTAGAGTTAATCTTTTTAAACATGTTTAGCATAAATGGGTACTATGGATATAAAAAACCCAAGAGAAGGGAGGAAACCCACATGCAACATTGAAATTCATATTTTATTGTACTTGTCTACAGGACTTTAACCTGAATTGAAACAGACCACATCTACTCTTGTTTAATCTTATTTGATAATGTTCTGCTTGAAATTATCCCTGTTGCCTCAGGTTTGGTCTATTATGACTCACCTAGCAGTGTCCATCTGTCATTCAGACAGAAATTAAATGACATCTCAGGTTTGGAGATTGTAGCCTAAGCGCTACGTCTGTCTGTTGGGTCTATTATTAATCTCTGTCCTTGGAGGAGCTAGCCTTCCTCCATATCTGCATCCCAAATGGCACCCTTTTCCCTATTTAATGGGAATAGGGCCCTAGTCACAGGTAGTGCACTATATAGGGAATAGGATGCCATTTGGAAATAGCCCATGTATGCTGTCATCCTGAAGACTCATGTTCATTTATAAAAATATCCAACTATCAGATTCTACAGTGATTGGGGCTATGTTAGCAACATTCGGTTGAAGAGGTTTGACTAACGGTATATAATTAAATAATGTGGTAATGAGGTTATGCAGGCTTAATTTGACAGCAGAAGTCGATGCGTATTAGCTGAGTTTAAGGGTCTTGGTAGAGAGCATCCTGGAGGCATACTTCCGTATCTCCTTGTTACTTGACGTGCCGTTTGTATATTTGTGTCTGTGCATGTGTGTGCATATGTGTGCATATGTATTTGTGTCAGAGACTGAACCATCCAACCCACTTTTTGATTACATTATTAATTGACCTCTTCCCAGTCGACATTATCACATGGCTTCATATATTTAACTTGGACAACCCCTGTGGTCAAAGTCCAGACTTGTATAATTCGAATGAATCCAATTTTACAAGCTATTCCCTCTTAGTATGAGACGGATAAGCCTAATAGACTCTCTTTTGTTACAGAGCCCCATCTGTAGTATGTCTATTTTCTGCTGGAAAAAAATAAAGGCTTTCTGTTTTTCTGAGTACATCTTGAGAAATCAGTTAAATCACATTCACACACTCAAACATGCATACACACACACACACACAGGATCGATTATTTTGTGGCCCCTCAGCCTGCATCTCTGTAAATGTCTCTCCATTTAGAACCCGTTTTTTAAAGAATGTAGTGAAACGAGTGCCATTGGGGCGAAGGCCCCATGATTAATCACTTCAGCAACACAAGCCAGCGGGCAGTAAAAGTCCATGATTCAGTTAATAATGTATTTACTGTACGAGGGACAAGGAAAGCTGACATCCATATCGCTCACATTAGATAGGAAAAATAGTTTAAAACTTTCTTGGTCTCCTGGGGATAGTTTTTTTTAACGCTACAGTTGCATTTTTTGCTAATTTTGTAGCTCACATTCGATAACTTTTACATTTGAACATGTACCAAGGGACTCAAATTAAATAAATGGATAGAATAAAACATGTACAATGAATTGTCCACGCAAAGCATTTGTAAGAAGGACGATGACACGACAGGGATAATTTTCCTGTTTTCTCTGGAACTTACTTGTACATCTGTGTGTCTTTCTGGCTCAAGCCTCCAGTGTCCCTGACAAGAGCCATGTGGAGAGAGTGTGAGGTCTGACTGCCATTGAAATCTGTAGATGGACTCTGTCTTGGCTCATGCCAAACAGTGATAGTCAGCAGTAATTATATCCGTACATATCTTAAGAATACCTGTGTTTCTGGGAAACCTTGTCTGTCCTGCTCTCCTTCTGGTTCAAGCCTCCAGAGTTATTAATAACCAGAGCCTTGTGGAGAGTGTGAGGACTTTGATTTTATTTAACCAGGTGTAAAGGCAGTCAATGTTGTTCTCCTCCTCAAACGAGGAGGAGCATGGATAGGACCAAGATGCGGATTGAGGGAAATAAGCCATCTTTTAATGAAAACAGCAAAACAATACACTACAAAACTACAAAACAACAAATGAGACTAACCTTCAACTGTCCTGTGAGGACACAGGAACAAACACCCACAAAAGCCTACTGCCTATGGCTACCTTAAATCTGGCTCCCAATCAGAGACAAATGAATGACAGCTGTCTCTGATTGAGACCCAATCTAGGCAGCCATAGACATAACTAGACAACCTAACAAACACTATCCCATACACATACAACACCCATGGACTAACCAAACACACACAACATACAATGCCCACCCCAACTCACGCCCTGACCAACTAAACATAATCAAAATAACATAAAAATAGGTCAGGAACGTGACACCAGGAAGTCCCATTAAGGTCAGAATACCTCTTGCCCTAGGGAGACCTTGGTCTGGGTGTGTGTCAGCCTTGTGGAGAGTGTATGAGGTCTAACTAGCAGTCGAGCTTTAAACTTATGCTACATATTTTTATTAACTATTCCAATCTGTTAGTAGTTGTAGTTATTGTAGCTCTTACTGAGAGAGTTTAGATAACTTAGGTAGTCCCATTAACTTCTCTGGGATAGGTGGGACGGTAGAGTCCCACTTGGCCAAAATCCAGAAAAAATGTAGCGCGCCAAATACAGATATATTACTATAAAGATCAATCTTTCATGAAATCACACATGAAAGACACCCAATTAAAGCTACACATGTTGTGAATCCAGCCAACATGTCTGATTTCTAAAAGAATTTACGGGGAAAGCACACCAAACAATTATGTTAGCTCAGTACATAGCCACAGAAAAACACAGCCATTTTCCCAGCAAAAGATAGTAGTCACAAAAAGCAGAAATAGAGATAAAATAATCACTAACCTTTGATGATCTTCATCAGATGACACTCATAGGACATCAATTTACACAAGACATTTATGTTTTGTTCGATAATGTTCATATTTATATCCACAAATCTCGGTTTACATGTTCAGAAATGCCTCCAAAATATCCAGAGTAATTGCAGAGAGCCACGTCAAATAACAGAAATACTCATCATAAACTTTGATGAAAGATACATGTTTTACACAGAATTAAAGATACACTTGTTCTTAATGCAACCGCTGTGTCAGATTTAAAAAAAATATTACGTAAAAAGCACACCATAATCTGAGACAGCGCTCAGACTTAACAACATTTCTCCGCCATGTTGGAGTCAACAGAAATACGAAATTACATCATAAATATTCCCTTACCTTTTGATTATGTTCATCAGAATGCACTGCCAGGAATCCTAGTTCCACAATAAATTGTTGTTTTGTTCAATAATGTCCATTACTTATGTCCAATTAGCTATTTTTGCTTGCATGTGTAGTACACGTGTCCAAACGCTTGCGCAGATGCAGGCAAACGTCAGACGAAAACTTCAAAAAGTTATATCACAAGTCGAATAAACTGGTCAAACTTAGTAGAGAATCAATCTTCAGGATGTTGTTATCATTTATATCCAATAAGGTTCCAACCGGATAATTATTTTCAGTCTCTATAAGTAATGGAACGCATGGCGATATCATGAGGAATGCGTGTGACCAAGAACTGGCAATCTGCCAGACCACTGACTCAAACACCTCCCATCTGGTCCCACATCACAGTATAGGCTTCATTCAGCGTTCTACAGACTGTTGACATCTAGTCGAAGGCGTAGGAAGTGCAAACATATCCATATATTACAGGGAACTGAATAGGCGATGAGTTTAACGTTGACCAGTCTCAGAATTCTCACTTCCTATTTGGATTTTTTCTCAGGTTTTTGCCTGTCATATGAGTTCTGTTATACTCACAGACATCATTCAAACAGTTTTAGAAACTCCAGAGTGTGTATATCCAATAGTAATAATAATATGCATATATTAGTATCTGGGACAGAGTAGGAGGCAGTTCACTATGGGCACGCAATTCATCCAAAGGTGGAGATGCTGCCCCCTGTATCAAAGAAGTTAATCAATATTCCTAATCCCGGGTCATTCTGAATGCAGATTGTGGGTGATTAAAAGTTCCAATTGAGGGCCTCCCGGGCGGAGCAATGGTCTAGGGCACTGCGTCGCAGCGCTAACTGCACCACCAGAGACTGGGTTCGCGACCAGGCTCTGTCGCAGCCGGCCGCGACCGGGAGGTCCGTGGGGCGATGCACAATTGGCCTAGCGTCTTCCGGGTTAGGGAGGGTTTGGCCGGTAGGGATATCCTTGTCTCATCGCGCACCAGCGACTCCTGTGGCGGGCCGGGCGCAGTGCGCGCTAATTAAGGGAGCCAGGTGCACAGTGTTTCCTCCGACACATTGGTGCGGCTGGAGGCGCGCAGGTTGGAGGCGCGCTGTGTTAAGAAGTAGTGCGGCTTGGTTGGGTTGTGTTTCGGAGGATGCATGGCTTTCGACCTTCGTCTCTCCCGAGCCCATGCGGGAGTTGTAGCGATGAGACAAGATAGTAATTGCTAACAATTAGATATCACAAAATTAGGGAGAAAAGGAGTTAAAAAAATAAAAATAAAAATCTAATTGTTGGATATTCTTACTCTGGCAATACGACTTTCACATCACTTTGGAAGCCAGCATAATGTGAACTGCAGGCCTGATGTGGCCTGTAAACCAGGAGTTTCCTAACACCACTGTGTTAGGGTATAACTAGGCCCTCAAATAAAGGCTGTATGATATATGTAATGTATTGTCATAAATAATTACATTTTAAAGGCTAGTAAGTCTGCTGTCGACGCAGTGCCCTAGACCATTGCGCCACCCGGGAGGCCCTCAATTCATCTAGTGTTCTAGGAAGAACCCATCAAGGGTTCTTGGTAGGACCTGACTATTTATATTGATTTGTTTTTACACTGCTGCTACTCGCTGTTTATTATCTATGCAGTCACTTTACCCCTACCTACATATACAAACTACCTCGACTAACCTGTACCCTCGCACATCGACTAGGTTCCGCTGTATAAAGCCTTGTTATTGTTATTTTTTTGTGTTACTTTTTAACTTTAGTTTATTTAGAAACTATTTTCTTAATTCTATTTCTTGAACTGCATTGTTGGTAAGTAAGCATTTCACTGTTGTATTTGGCACATGTGACAAATACAATTTTATTTGATCTACATTAATAAAAGGTAAAATAAACAGTACAAAGTAGTTATGGTAGAGCCTCTGTGTACAGTAGTATCCTACAGTGAATGGACTTTTATAAAATGCTACAGATGCAGAGTGATAAATTGTTACATTTGAGTGTATTTGTATTAGGTAGTAGTGAAAGGAGGACCATGCCCATGGATACAGGGGGAGTCAGAATAGCCCTCAAGTGTCCTTGATCTTGATGTGTGTGCTGCAATGACCACCTTGCTGGGTTTTGGGATGGGGTTATGTTGGCAGCAAACTTATTAAGGCCTCTTCCACAGGATTGGGCTCCCAGTATTTGTCCATGCGTATCGGCAGGAAGTGCTCCATCAGGTCATTCCTGAATTATATATTGACGTAGTCATGTAGCCACACAGATTGTAGCCATGTAGTGATACTGAACATTAAAAACAGTCTGTCATCCAGGCTGAAACCTTCCAAAGCATTCAGACTAACTCTGTTTTACCCTTAGCTCTATAGCTGACCAATGTTTACCACAATACCAATGATCTTTCTTCTGTACTGAAATTCCAAATACTGTACCACTTACCACTTCATGTATACATGATACATCAAGCCGATGTAGTATGGAGAGTGTTTGCATTGGCAAGATGTCGGCATTAGATCGCATTCGCTCTTCAGTCGCTATTTGGACGATGCACGTCAAAGCTGCATGCTGCCTGGCCGCTCTACAGACAACATAAAAAATACCTTTATTTGACTTCGATCCAACAGCAAATATTGTTTCACTACACGATTTGAATTACCCTTACCATATTGGTGTAAACGTCGAAGTTGAATGGAAAATATAACAAAGATTATTAGCTAAATTATACTGGCAATAATAAAAAACAATATGCTTTACTTGACTATAGGTGAATTTGTTTGTGGGTAAAATGAAGAGAGAAGATTCAAGTTAATGTCAAGTTTATTAGGCTACTGCTATACCATCAAGTTCTTAAAAGAACTCCAGCACAGAGAAGAGAGAAACAAGGAACAGAGAAACATAAGCATCACATTTAACAAAAAGATAGCTTATGCAGAGGTGCAGTTGGTTCAATAAAGATGGAAGTAAGGTTTTATTGTAGGCTAAGAGCAGTGAATATGTGATTAATATACACTGCTCCAAAAAATAAAGGGAACACTTAAACAACACAATGTAACTCCAAGTCAATCACACTTCTGTGAAATCAAACTGTCCACTTAGGAAGCAACACTGATTGACAATAAATTTCACATGCTGTTGTGCAAATGGAATAGACAAAAGGTGGAAATTATAGGCAATTAGCAAGACACCCCCAAAAAAGGAGTGATTCTACAGGTGGTGACCACAGACCACTTCTCAGTTCCTATGCTTCCTGGCTGATGTTTTGGTCACTTTTGAATGCTGGCGGTGCTCTCACTCTAGTGGTAGCATGAGACGGAGTCTACAACCCACACAAGTGGCTCAGGTAGTGCAGTTCATCCAGGATGGCACATCAATGCGAGCTGTGGCAAAAAGGTTTGCTGTGTCTGTCAGCGTAGTGTCCAGAGCATGGAGGCGCTACCAGGAGACAGGTCAGTACATCAGGAGACGTGGAGGAGGCCGTAGGAGGGCAACAACCCAGCAGCAGGACCGCTACCTCCGCCTTTGTGCAAGGAGGTGCACTGCCAGAGCCCTGCAAAATGACCTCCAGCAGGCCACAAATGTCAATAGGTGTAAGATGTAAATATTGTGTTGTTCCTGGAAGCTGTTGCCATAGTGATAACCGAAAGATACCTGTGTTGTCCAATATACACAGGTTGATATCTAGCAAACTCGTTCAAAACTGACACTCTCCCGAGCCTGTCTCATCTGGACAGCTGTGTTAACATTCACGCACAGCCTATCCTTGCACCCACGTCACAGCAGATTAATGAAATGCGTATTTCAATGAAAATAGTTCCAAGAATATATTTTTCAAACAATTAAATGTTAATACAAATGTTGTAATTTCATAGAGTACAAAGTGCTAACCACCCAGCTTTGGAGTAGTTAAGTCTATTTCCCTGCTTTTGAGAGGAGCGGGCTAGTAGATATCCATACAGTTCCAGCAATTGAGCTAAGATAACAATATACTACCTTCAACTTATTTCAAACTGCATGCAGAGACATAAAAATGGTACCCATGGGTTTTTCGGACCCGGGGTAATTAAGAAATTACCCAAAATTACCCAAAATATCCCTTTAAGGATAAGTAAAAAAACTAAGGAAAACAACAAACAAATAGAAAAGATTATGAATTATTGATGTTGTTTTCCCATGCTGATATGAAGAGGGGATAAGGAGTTTGGTGCCATTTCAGTGTTGACGACAAAGGAAAACAAGCGAAAGATTAGAAAACATACCAAGGAGTGATTTCTCACTTGAGTGACTGAGAAGACGCTTTCCGTGGCCTCAATCAATCAACACATTCACAGAGTGTTGATTCTCACAGCCATGAGCCAGAGTCATGTGCTGTTGTCGTGTTTTCAGTCTACTGGTTACCCAGCACATGGATCATATTTGGGTCATTCATATTCACAATAGTGTGCAGTGGAATTCTGTCCAGTTGTGAAGTATTGCTCAAGTACTTATTTCCTTTAGATGGAATGTGAGAATTGTCAAGGATCACTCCGGGAACTTTCATCATGCACACCTGTCCCCTATTCCCACTGATTAGTATTTGGATAGGATCTATTTTTCTCAATTTCAGCCTGACTAATGTTCCCAAAGTTATCTGCCTGTTACTCAGGCCCAGAAGCCAGGACATGCATATAATTGGTAGCATTGAATAGAAAACACTTTGAAGTTTCTAGAAATGTTCTAAAAATGTATGAGACTATAACACAATTGATATAAAAAAATGTTTAGCTCCCAGGCTCTTATAATGGAAAGCTATGGGTTCTATGTAATTCCAGCTCCAAGATTGCAATTCCTATGGCTTCCACTAGATGTCAAGTCTTTGGTCATTGTTTCAGGCTTGTTTCTTCAGAAACGAGCAAGAATTTGAGTTTTTGTACAAAGAGGCCCAGTACAATGGTAGTCTGTTGGCACGCGAGGAAGAGGATGTGCGCTTACGAATTTTACTTTTCTATTGAATATACTGCATTCTTCTTTTGAAATATTATAGTTTATTTACATTTTAGGATACCTGCGGATTAGACAGAAATGTAGTTTGACTTGTTTGAACAAAGTCGAAAACGTCAAGGGGTCTGAATACTTTCCAAATGCACTGTATATCTTGTTAAGAAGTAAATAGATGAATACATTTGTAATTGAATTGGATAGATGGAGGGATGAAGAAAGGGAGGGAGGGATAGATGGATGAATGGACATACATTGTATGAAGGAAGGAATGGATGGGTGGGTGGCTGATGGATGGATGAACCATAGAATTATAACTAATTTAATAGGATCTCTGTGGAATGAACTGGCATTTCTGATGAGTGACTCTTTCAACGCGAGATTGCTTACTGTAACAAAAAGCTTCAGGTTAGTTAATCAAAAAAAATTGTTTAGCCTTTTCCAGAACTCACATTTTCCTAAAGTTGGTGAACTGAGGTGAACAAATTCAGGGCTAATCCCAAATGACATTGGAGATCATCCTTCTAAAACAGACCTCAGATCAGTGGTAATCATTCACCTCTCTCCTGGCGGCTCTGTCAGAAACAGCCTGAGGACAGAGACATCAAGTGTCTAAGCTCCTGGGGAGAAAATGGGATAAAACAATGTGAAAATTAGGTCTCAGAGTTTGAATTTTGAAATGGAGTGCATTGTTCATGTTTGTTTAGCTTGCACTTTGAATTATGCGTCTCCTTGTACTCCAGTTCAGGGAAATCTATTTACAGGAGTCTGTCTGTAGTGCTGAGTCATCGGAGTCCATTGTTCTTGTTTTCCTAGAAAGGTTATGTAAGCAACAAGGAACCTCTTATATAGGAAATACTGTTATGGTTCTGCCTCGGACAAGAGAAGAGGCCTATTATGATTGTCAACGTTTCTAACGTGGTTTTTCCTATTCTCGCTCCACATTGTCCATTACCGTTGATGTCACAGATTGGCTATGACTGCCATGCGATGTCACATCTCTCCGACAGGTGTAATCTCATCCTATTTGACAAAAGGTTTGGATTTCCATTACGCTGCAAGATCCATTCCCATAAGAATGACAAGTCTTAAGGACATAACAAACATCAGCTGTGCACAGTAGATCACCTGCTGAATGTCAATGAACGGTTGCGATTTAAAATGTATAATCGTCTGAAAATGTATAGAAAATGAAAACCAATGTTCTGAGATCAGAAGCAATATGACTGCCACCTGTTTGCTGCTTTTAACCGTTCGTCGGCACAGTCTGTTTTCAAATCAAATCACATTTTATTAGTCACACATGCTCCGAATTCAACAGGTGTAAACCTTACGAGCCCCTAGCGGACTGTGCAGTTCCAAAAAATACAGAAAAGAATAAGAGATAAAAGTAACAAGTAATTAAAGAGCAGCAGTAAAAAAATAACAACATATAGAGGGGAGTGCCGGTACAGAGTCAATGTGCAGGGGCACCGGTTAGTTGAGGTAGTATGTACATGTAGGTAGAGTTAATTAAAGTGACTATGCATAGATGACAGAGAGTGGTAGTGGTGTGGAGAGGGGAGGGGAGGGGGGAGGGCAAAGCGAATAGTCTGGGTAGCCATTTGACTACATGTTCAGGAGTCTTACGGCTTGGGGGTAGAAGCTGTTTAGAAGCCTCTTGGACCTAGACTTGGTGCTTCGGTACCGCTTGTGTGAGGTAGCAGGGAGAACAGTCTATGACTAGGGTGGCTGGAGTCTTTGACAATTTTTAGGGCCTTCCTCTGACACCGCCTGGTATAGAGGTCCTGGATGGCAAGAAGCTTGGCCCCAGTGATGTACCTGGCCGTTCACACTACCCTCTGCAGTGCTTTGCGGTCGGAGGCCAAGCAGTTGCATTTACATTACATTACATTTAAGTCATTTAGCAGACGCTCTTATCCAGAGCGACTTACAAATTGGAAAGTTCATACATATTCATCCTGGTCCCCCCGTGGGAATTGAACCTTGGTCCCCCCGTGGGAATTGAACCCACAACCCTGGCGTTGCAAGCGCCATGCTCTACCAACTGAGCCACACGAGACCAAGTTGTTGCCATACCAGGCAGTGATGCAACCACTCAGGATGCTCTCGATGGTGCAGCTGTAGAACCTTTTGGGGATCTGAGGACCCATGCCAAATATTTTCAGTCTCCTGAGGGGGAATCGGTTTTGTCGTGCCCACTTCACAACTGTCATGGTGTGCGTGGACCATGTTAGTGATGTGGACACCAAGGAACTTGAAGCTCTCAACCTGCTCCACTGCAGCGCCGTCGATGAGAATGGGAGCCTGCTCAGCCCTCTTTTCCTGTGGTCCACAATCATCTCCTTTGTCTTGATCACGTTGAGGGAGAGGTTGTTGACCTGGCACCACACAGCCAGGTCTCTGAACTCCTCACTATAGGCTCATTGTCATTGTTGTCGGTGATCAGGCCTACCACTGTTGTGTCATCGGCAAATTTAATGATGGTATTGGAGTCGTGCCTGGCCGTGCAGTCATGAGTGAACAGGGAGTACAGGAGGGGCTGAGCACGCACCCCTGAGGGGCCCGTTTTGAGGATCAGCGTTGCGGATGTGTTGTTACCTACCCTTACCACCTGGAGGCGGCCTGTCAAGAAGACCAGGATCCAATTGCAGAGGGAGGTGTTTAGCTTATTGATGATCTTTGAGGGCACTATGGTGTTGAACGCTGAGCTGTAGTCAATGAATGGCAATCTCACATAGGGCAGTGTGGAGTGCAATAGAGACAGAATCATCTGTGGATGTGTTGGGGCGGAATGCAAATTGGATTGGGTATAGGGTTTCTGGGATGATGTTGATGTGAGCAATGACCAGCCTTTCAAAGCACTTCATTGCTACAGGCGTCGGTGCTACGGGTCTGTAGTCATTTAGGCAGGTAACCTTAGTATTCTTGGGAACAGGCAATATGGTGGTCTGCTTAAAACATGTTGGTATTACAGACTCAGACAGGGAGAGGTTGAAAATGTCAGTGAAGACACTTGCTAGTTGGTCAGTGCATGCTCGCAGTACACGTCCTGGTAATCCGTCTGGCCCTGTGGCCTTGTGAATGTTGACCTGTCTAAAGGTCTTACTCATATCGGATGCGGAGAGCGTGTTCACACAGTCTTCCGGTACAGCTGGTGCTCTCATGCCTGTTTCAGTGTTATTTGCCTCGAAGTGAGCATAGAAATAGTTTAGCACGTCTGGTAGACTCGTGTCACTGGGCAGCTCTCAGCTGTGCTTCCCTTTGTAGTTTGTAATGGTTTGCAGGCCCTGCCACATCTGATGAGTGTCAGAGCAGTGTAGAACGACTCGACCTTAGTCCTGAATTGACGCTTTGCCTGTTTGATGGTTCATCGGAAGCTGCCTGTAATCCATGGCTTCTGGTTAGGGTATGTACGTACGGTAACTGTGGGGACGATGTCATCGATGCAATTATTGATTTAACCAATGACAGATGTGTTGTTCGTCTTAATTATTGGAGGAATCCCGGAACATATTACAGTCTGTGCTAGCAAAAAAGTCCTGTAGCTTAGCATCTGCTTCATCTGACCATTTTTTTATTGATCGAGTCACTGGTGCTTCCTGCTTTAGTTTTTGCTTGTAAGCAGGAATCAGGAGGATAAAATTAAGGTCAGATTTGCCAAATGGAGGGCGAGGGAGAGCTTTGTACGCAACTCTGTGTGTGGAGTATGGGTGGTCCAGAGTTATTTTCCCTCTGGTTGCACATTTAACATGCTGGCTTCCAGGTTAAGTATTTGGGTGTGAAGAAGTGGGTGTTAGACTAAGCCCAAGGGGAGCATCATCATTTGCAGATTTTTTGGGCTATTTTATCCCCCTTTTCTCCCCAATTTCAATCTTGTCTCATCGCTGCAACTCCGAAACGGGCATGCTATCCAAAAGTGAAAATGCTGCCCCCTATCCTAGAGAAGTTAACCCGGTAGCCAGCCGCCCCAATGTCTCGAAGTACTGACGACTGAGGTCAGCCTGCAGGCACCCAGCCTGCAGGCTGCTAGGTCACCAGGCTGCTCATTATGACGCAAACCTGCGCATCATCAGACTCACCTGGACTCCATCACTTCCCTGATTACCTTCCTTATATATGTCACTAGCTTTGGTTCCTTCCCCAGGCATTACTGTTCTGTTTCAGTGTTATGTCTGTGCCTTGTTCATGTGTTTTTGTTTTGAATTACAGTTGAAGTCGGAAGTTTACATACACCTTAGCCAAATACATTTAAGCTCAGTTTTCACATTTCCTGACATTTAATCCTAGTAAAAAGTCCCTGTCTTAGGTCAGTTAGGATCACCACTTTATTTTAAGAATGTAAAAATGTCAGAATATTAGTAGAGTGATTTATTTCAGCTTTTATTTCATCACATTCCCAGTGGGTCAGAAGTTTACATACACTCAATTAGTATTTGGTAGCATTGTCTTTAAATTGTTTAACTTGGGTCAAACGTTTTGGGTAGCCTTCCACAAGCTTCCCACAATAAGTTGGGTGAATTTTGGCAAGTTGCAACTGAATCAGGTTTGTAGGCCTCCTTGCTCGCACACACTTTTTCAGTTCTGCCCACAAATTTTCGATATGAATGAGGTCAGGGCTTTGTGATGGCCACTCCAATAGCTTGACTTTGTGTGCTTAAGCCATTTTGCCACAACTTTGGAAGTATGCTTGGGGTCATTGTCCAGTTGAAAGACCCATTTGCGACCAAGCTTTAACTTCTCTGGGATAAGTGGGACGGTAGCGTCCCACCTAACCAACAACCAGGGAAATTGCAGGGCGCCAAGTTCAAAACAACAGAAATCTCATAATAAAAATTCCTCAAACATACAAGTATTATACACCATTTTAAAGATAAACTTCTCGTTAATCCAGCCAAAGTGGATTTACGGCGAAAGCACACCTTGCGATTGTTAGCTCAGTACATAGCCACAGAAAAACACAGCCATTTTTCCAGCCAAAGAGAGGAGTAACAAAAAGCAGAAATAGAGATAAAATTAATTACTAACCTTTGATGATCTTCATCAGATGACACTCATAGGATTTCATGTTACACAATACATGTATGTTTTGTTCGGTAAAGTTCATATTTATATCCAAAAATCTGAGTTTAGGTGGGACGCTACTGTCTCACTTGGCCAAAAGCCAGAGAAAATGCAACGCAACAAATTCAAAATAAAATACTATAAAAATCAAACTTTCATTAAATCACACATGAAAAATACCAAATTAAAGCTAAACTGGTTGTGAATCCAGCCAACATGTCAGAATTCAAATAGGCTTTTCGGCAAAAGCAAACGATGCTATTATTTGAGTTAGCACCATTGTAAACAAAGTGAGATAAGCATATTTCAACCCTGCAGGCGCGACACAAAACGCAGAAATAAAAATATAATTCATGCCTTACCATTGACGAGCTTCTGCTGTTGGCACTCCAATATGTCCCATAAACATCACAAATGGTCCTTTTGTTCGATTAATTCCGTCAATATATATCCAAAATATCCATTTATTTGGCGCGTTTGATCCAGAAAAACACTGGTTCCAACTCGTGAAACATGACTTCAAAATATCTCAAAAGTTACCTGTAAACTTTGCCAAAACATTTCAAATTACTTTGGTAATACAACTTTAGGTATTTTTTTATGTAAATAATCAATAAAATTGAAGACGGGATGATCTGTGTTCAATACAGGATTAAAACAATCTGTAGCATGCTTTCTGGTCACGCGCCTCTATCCAACAGTACACAACAAGTGACCCTGATTCAAAATGGCCGTACTTCTTCATTACACAAAGGAAAACCCCTCAACTAATTTCTAAAGACTGTTGACATCCAGTGGAAGCGGTAGGAACTGCAAGGTCAATTGGAAATCTGTATTCCCAATGAAAATCCATTGAAAAGAGAGTGACCTCAAAAAAAATGGTTTCGCCTGCTAAATAAGTTATGTTATACTCACAGACATGATTCAAACAGTTTTAGAAATTTCAGATTGTTTCCTATCCAAATATACTAACAATATGCACATCTTATCTTCTGGGGATGAGTAGCTGGCAGTTGAATTTGGGTATGCTTTTCATCCAAACATGAAAATGCTGCCCCCTATCCTAGCGAAGATAACTTCCTGACTGATGTCTTGAGATGTTGCTTCTATATATCCACATCATTTTTCTTTCTCATGATGCCATCTATTTTGTGAATTGCACCAGCCCCTCCTGCAGCAAAACAGCCCCACAACATGATGCTGCTACCCCCGTGTTTCACGGTTGGGATGGTGTTCTTCGAATTGCAAGCCTACCCCTTTTGCCTTCAAACATAACAATGGTCATATGGCCAAACAGTTCTATTTTTGTTTCATCAGACCAGAGGACATTTCTCCAAAAAGTACGATCTTTGTCCCCATGTGCAGTTGAAAACTGTAGTCTGGCTTTTTTTTATGGAGGTTTTGGACCAGTGGCTTCTTCCTTGCTGAGCGGACTTTCAAGTTATGTGGATATAGATACTTTTGTACCTGTTTCCTCCAGCATCTTCACAAGGTCCTTTGCTGTTGTTCTGGGATTGATTTACACCAAAGTACTTTCATCTCTAGGGGACAGAATGAATTCCCAATAGGCATAACCAACCATAGCAACAGTAAATATTAGGCCATAGCACTGGTACAGAAATAAACAGTCATGTCCACTCCCCAGACAGGTGCATGTCTAATGGTGTCTAATGACACAGATGCACATATGAAGTGCACTATTCTCGCTGACTCCTCAGAAATGAATACACATGTTCTGGAAAATTCGCAATATAACCCTCCTCTAAAGCTTAAGTCCCAAACAAGTAAGCACCTATGTTTCCAAGGAGACAACCTGCCACCCTTAATCCTTAGCAACTTCCTTTCACCTTGACGGCTGTTGGTGTTGCTAGGACCACTTCGTAGGGACCCTCCTGCCTTGGCTCGTTCCACTTCCTCCGGAACACTCGGATGTAAACCTGGTCCCCTGGGATCCCCGCACATGGAACCTCTGGTCCTTGAATGGGACAAAATTCACCCAACTTATTGTGGGAAGCTTATGGAAGGCTACCTGCAACCTTTGACCCAAGTTAAACAATTCAAAGGCAATGCTACCAAATGCACTCAATTAGTATGTAAACTTCTGACCGACTGGGAATGTGAATAAATAAATAAATACTCTAATAAATAATTCTCTACTATTATTCTGACATTTCACATTCTTAAAATTAAGTGGTGATCCTAACTGACTTAAAACATAGGAATTTTTATTTGGATTAAATGTCAGGAATTGTGAAAAACTGAGTGTAAATGTATTTGGCTAAGGTGTATGTAAACTTCCGACTTCAACTGTAAAGATATAGCTATTTACTCAAAACAGTGACTGAGTTTCCAGAATCATAAAGAATGTAGCTTTCGAAAAGAAATTATTTGAATTATTGATATATTGACTCCACATTCAAAGATGCATTCTTGCAGTCCAAAATGTCTAAGTAATCCCAGAAATACAGTTAACATGTTCTCAATCATTTTTTGGGGGCGTATTTTTACGTAAATGAGTGATAAGATGTGATTGTGCAGATACTAATATAAACACTAGATAGCTAAGTTACAGATTCCATTATTATTGCTGAGATAAATAATCAGCTAATAAAAAATGTTGGGTTTTATTTTTGGGTGTGTAAGTATATTTCTCATAATGTGAAGGGACATCCACAGGCAGCTTTATGAGTGGTAGGCCTACTGTATGATGAATGGCCTAGCAGTGTTACTAACGGTTGAGTGTTGCGTTCAGGAGGAATTGGAGCTCTGGAACTGTTCCAGTCAGGTAGAGGTTAGAGATGTGTTGTGAGTGTGGGGAAAGGAACTGTCAGTGCAGAGGATGGTGCTAAAATGGAGATCCTTTCCCTACCCAAATGTACTCTCTCGTCTATGGCTACGCTCTCCCTTTCTCACTCCACGCTTTCTCCTTTTCTCCTTACTCTCCTTTTCCTTTTCTCCTTACTCTCCTTTTCATTACTCTCCCTTTCTCTCTTGCTCAATCTTTCACACTTCCTTACTGTCTTTCCATGCCCTCTTTTTCTCTCTCCTTTCCTCCAACTCTGCCATGTTGCCAGCCTATTGCTTCCTTATCTGAGTGAAGGCAAACGATGAAAGAGAAAAAGAGCTGCATGGTGAAATAATAGAAGCGACTCTCCATCCCCAGTCCCGTTACTCGAAACCCCAAGACCCCAGCCCGGAGTGACAGCCACTCAAGTGGCGGTGGTTGTTTGTGTGTGTGTGTTTGCATGAGTGTATGTTTGTGTGCGTGCAAGCGTGTGTGTGAGACAGTGCTGGGCTGGTCTAGGCAGAGCTGGCCACATTGTTGTCAGAGCCTTGGGGTCTGCCTGTCAGACCAAGCACTTGTCCTGACGGCTCCTTGGGGGTTCACGTCAGCACATGCTACAGACTGTCTCTCTCGTACAGCTTTTGTTTGAGAAGTGCTGATGATGTAGTTATCAACATGGCCTAAGAATTACCTTTCCAGGTGACTGATTATTAATTGTCGTTGTAATGTGTGATTATTAGTGTTGGCATTATACATAAGAATTTGTATGAGGAAATTAATATAGGAACATTGTGCTTTGTGCAGAGGCAATGTCCTGGGCTGTTATAGCCTCCAGCGATGTGTTTGGTTTTCACTTAATGTATTTCCGCTCTGCAGACTGTCTCAGTGGCAGATCAAGTAATATATCTGAACCCAGTGTGACTGTCTATCTGCCAGTGTTAACCTTTCAGGAGCCTCTACCCCTACTCCCACCCCCCCCCCCCCACACACTGATTAGCATCGCTAGCATGGCGTCACAATTAAATAGTAGCATCTAAATATCATTAAATCACAAGTCCAAGTGTCACGAATCCCGCTTCCTGAGTCTGGGTTTGCCTGTGTGTCTGTCCTGGAGTGTGTTTCCGGTGTCCTGGAACGCACCCTGTCTGGTTGCCGGGCGAATTAGCTTGTTGGGAGATTGATGTTCACCCGCACCTGTGTCCCATCAGTAATCTGCACACCTGTCCTGATCATCACCTCTCACCTTCAAAAGCTCTGACCTGACTTCCATTCCCTGCCGGATCGTTAGCCATGAACAGTATGTTGTGCCATAGTATCAGACTCAAGTTGGATAGTATTTGTTTTGTTGTTTTTGTTTACGTATTGCTTGCCTTGAACTTACCTCCGTTTGTTTTGCCTTCAGTTACTCACCCGGATCATTCACCCCATTCCCGCCTGGTTGACGGAGGATTCCGCTACTCCATTGGATTCACCTATTTCCTCCCCTCAATTCACCACCGCTGCCCGCTACGCCATCTGGATATGTCTACCCTTTCACAATTACTTGTAAATAAATACTCACCTTCTTTCTACGCTCCTTGTCCTGGTCTGCTTCTGGGTTCTATTTTGAAAGAACCAAGACACCTAATGAAAGATACAGATCCTGTGAATAAAGCCACCATTTCAGATTTTTAAAATGTTTTACAGGGAAGACACAATATGTAAATCTATTAGCTAAACACGTTAGAAAAAATAAAAACATTTCTTTGTCCACCATTTTCTCTCAACACCAGTAGCTATCACCAATTCGGCTAAACTAAGATATTGATAGCCACTAACCAAGAAAAAACCTCATCAGATGACAGTCTGATAACATATTTATGGTATAGGATAGGTTTTGTTAGAAAAATGTGCATATTTCAGGTATAAATCATAGTTTGCCATTGCAGCCAGCATCACAAAGCTCCTAGAATTACTACAGAGAGCAACGTGTATTACCAATTTACTCATCATAAAACATTTCTTAAAAATACACAGCACATAGCAATGGAAAGACACAGATCTTGTGAATTCAGACAACATTTCAGATTTTCTAAGTGTTTTACGGCAAAAACACAATAAATCGTTATATTAGCATACCACATATGCAAACGTTACCCGAGCACTGATTCAAGCCAAAGAGAGCGATATCGTTATCATCGCCAAAATATATTAATTTTTTCACTAACCTTCTCAGAATTCTTCAGATGACACTCTTGTAACATCATATTACAACATACATATAGAGTTTGTTCGAAAATGTGCATATTTAGCCACCAAAATCATGGTTAGACAATGACAAAAGTAGCTCAGCTGGTCAGAAAATGTCGTGCACCATATTAGATAGTGATCTAGTCTTATACATAAATACTATAAACTTGACTAGAAAATACAGGGTGGACAGCGATTGATAGACAATTTAATTCTTAATAAAATCGCGGAATTACATTTTTTAAATTATCCTTACTTTTCAATACAGGTTGCGCCAAGCGAAGCTATAGCAACAAAATGGCGGCATAAGCGTTTAACATTTTTCGACAGAAACACGATTTATCATCAGAAATTGTTCTTACTATGAGCTGTTCTCCCATCAGAATCTTGGACAATGAATCCTTTCTTGGGTCTAATCTTCTTTTGGTCGAAAGATGTCCACTTGTCCGTCGAAATGCCCACTAACGTACGACCGGGACCCCGAAACGTGCCCGGAGCTTCAAAGTCTATTACAAAGCAATGCCTCAAAATCGCACTAAACGGATATAAATTGCTATAAAACGGTTTAAATTAACTACCTTATGATGTTTCTAACACCTATAACGAGTAAAAAGATGACCGACGCTATATTACTGGCTAAACCAAGGCTTGGAAAAAGGCCAGTCAGATATCCTTCTTGCGTTGAGCGCAGAGTCCAAAGGAACGCTACTTCCGGTATTTGGTGATTTATAGAGCCAATGATTGCGAAATCGACTCCATTCAAATTGTCACCACTTACTGACATCTAGAGGAAGGCGTGGGCAGTGTTTGTATCCTCATAGGATCTACAGTGGCTTTAAAACTGATCTGGAACCAGAGGCCAAGAGTTCTGAAAACTCACTCACTGGGAGGAAAAGTGCTGTAGAATGAGTTCTGTTCCACTCAGAGACATTATTCAAACGGCTATAGAAACTAGAGAGTGTTTTCTATCCAATAATAACAATAATATGCATATTGTACGAGCAAGAATTGAGTACTAGGCAGTTTAATCTGTAGAGAAAATTATGCTAATGCCAAACAGCACCCCCTATAGTTGCAAGAAGTTAACAGATGGCTAGTAGCGGAAGCTTCCGTAGCCTAGTGTCCTTAATGTACCAAATCTAAACTATTCGGTTTCACACAAATAATGTTTCCAGTCAAAAGGCATATTCAGTATCTCTAGGAACAATACTCACGATTTGACATGTTGAATACATCCTTCGCTATCAAATAAGCTTTTAAAACATGTTCTTATCCAGGTCTCCCATTTTCCGCCTATGGGCTGTCAATGTAGTCCATTCTAGATCACGCAGTCATGTGAGAGTAAGCTACAACGTAATCTCCCACTTCTACCAGCGGAAAATGGGAAACTTTGGTTAAAAACGTGTTTAAAACGCTTATTTGATAGCAAAGGACAAATTCAAGATAATAGGGAATCAACTAAATGTATTGAAAATGTATTAATTTGCCCAAGTTTATTGTAAGGCTTGAACAGAATGCATCAGTGATTCTGATTAGGCAACGAGAATGCACATCACTTTGTGTAGCAGCTAGCAATAATGCTGTCTTTTGGTAGATGGAAAGGCTTTCCCAAAAACCTTCTCAATGAAATGTAAACTACTAGGTAGCCTATGCTTACCTGGCTGCATGATGTCATGATAATTTTCATCAATTCGGGTGGGTATTTGTTTTGTTTTCAAACCTAACACAGTCCAAATACGAAACAAATCATAATCATTGCTCAGAATAGAGCTTGCAAAAAACAAAAAAAGGCTGACATTCTTGGCAATGAGGAACATACCACCACAGCTGAACAACAGCCTCTTGCTAAGTTTGCACTTGAATTTAAAAGGTAAATACACCCCTCACCCCCCCCCAAAAATCCCACATTTTTCCAAGACCTCAAAAGCAGTCAACTGGTATGGGTTAACAAACTATAGTTTTGTTAAGTCAGTTAGGACTTGTGCATTACACAAGTAATTTTTAGAACAATTGTTTACAGACAGATTATTTCACAGTATCCCAATTCCAGTGGGTCAGAAGTTTATCATACACTTGACTGCGCCTTTAACTTCTTTGGGGTAACCCCCCTTCTTCTCAATTTCCACCTAAAGACATACCCTAATCTAACTGCCTGTAGCTCAGGCACAGAAGCAAGGATATGCATATTCTTGGTATCATTTGAAAAGAAACACTCTGAATTTTGTGGAAATGTGAATGTAGGAGAATATAACACAATAGATCTGGTAGAAGAAATACAAGGAAATAAAACATAGGTTTTCTGTTTTTTATTGTTGCTGCATCATCTTTCAAATGACCAAGAACTGCCAAACATACATATAGGATGCTGTGGATGATTTGAATGAAGAACATGAGATGGCAACAATAGCTGAGCAAAGTTTTAGACAGAAAACTTCAAAAATGAGCGAGCTACATGACATGGAGCATGAAGTCACCCAGGTGTCCCACACAAATGTACCCAAATGTACCCAAGTGGCCAAATTGGTACAGTGATACATTTTGAAGGAAATAACTATATACAAAATACTTAAATGCTATTCTAACACACCCCCCAAAAATAAATACACTGCTCAAAAAAATAAAGGAAACACTTAAACAACACAATGTAACTCCAAGTCAATCACACTTCTGTGAAATCAAACTGTCCACAGGAAGCAACACCGATTGACAATAAATTGCACATGCTGTTGTGCAAATGGAATAGACAAAAGGTGGACATTATAGGCAATTAGCAAGACACCCCCAATAAAGGAGTGGTTCTGCAGGTGGTGACCACAGACCACTTCTCAGTTCCTATGCTTCCTGGCTGATGTTTTGGTCATTTTGAATGCTGGCGGTGCTTTCACTCTAGTGGTAGCATGAGAGGGAGTCTACAACCCACACAAGTGGCTCAGGTAGTGCAGCTCATCCAGGATGGCACATCAATGCGAGCTGTGGCAAGAAGGTTTGCTGTGTTTGTCAGCGTAGTGTCCAGAGCATGGAGGCGCTACCAGGAGACAGGCCAGTACATCAGGAGACGTGGAGGAGGCCGTAGGAGGGCAACAACCCAGCAGCAGGACTGCTACCTCCGCCTTTGTGCAAGGAGGAGCACTGCCAGAGCCCTGCAAAATGACCTTCAGCAGGCCACAAATGTGCATGTGTCTGCTCAAACGGTCAGAAACTCCATGAGGGTGTTATGAGGGCCCGACGTCCACAGGTGGGGGTTGTGCTTACAGCCCAACACCGTGCAGGATGTTTGGCATTTGCCAGAGAACACCAAGATTGGCAAATTCGCCACTGGCGCCCTGTGCCCTTCACAGATGAAAGCAGGTTCACACTGAGCACATGAGCACATGTGACAGACGTGACAGAGTCTGGAGACGCCGTGGTATACGTTCTGCTGCCTGCAACATCCTCCAGCATGACCGGTTTGGCGGTGGGTCAGTCATGGTGTGGGGTGGCATTTCTTTGTGGGGCCGCACAGCCCTCCATGTGCTCGCCAGAGGTAGCCTGACTGCCATTAGGTACCGAGATGAGATCCTCAGACCCCTTGTGAGACCATATGGTGACACATGCACATTTGTGGCCTGCTGGAGGTCATTTTGCAGGGCTCTGGCAGTGCTCCCCCTTGCACAAAGGCGGAGGTAGCGGTCCTGCTGCTGGGTTGTTGCTCTCCTACTGCCTCCTCCACGTCTCCTGATGTACTGGCCTGTCTCCTGGTAGCGCCTCCATGCTCTGGACACCTTTTGCCAATAGGTGGCGCAATTAGCATTTTTTATTTCTGGGTGTCGCCAAATTAAACTGCCTCGTGCTCAATTCTTGATCGTACAATATGCATATTATTAATTCTATTGGATAGAAAACACTTTCTAGTTTCTATAGCCGTTGGAATTTTGTCTGTGGGTGACCCAGAACTCTTTCTACAGCGAAATCCATGACAGGTACTGCGATGGTCTGAGAGCGAAGCTCTGATTTCAGATCAGTTTTGAAAGTCTGTGTATATCCTATGGAACGACATGAACTGCACCCGCCTTCCCCTGGATGTCAGTAACCAATGAGAAGTGAAATGGGCTTGCTGCGTAGCTCTCAGAGGTTATAAAAGGCCAAGGAGCGAGAGGAGCCTTCCTTTCCACGCTGAGCATTGCGCAGAGAGGGACCTCAGGATGCCATTTTCAAACGCTCAATTTTAAACGTTAGATGTATCCATCTGTAATTTAATTAGACATAGGTGTTAGAAGCATCATAACGAAGCTATTTTAAACCGAGTTATATCAGATTATGCGAGTATATTGCTGTTTTTCGGAATTTCCTCAGTATTGCGCCTTGGGGATTTGGACACGTTATGGCAAAATAGCTATGGCTAGCTAGTGTTAGCTGCTATATCAGAAGTTGAATGCAACGTTTTACAACCAAGCAACGATTCTTTTGGACAAAGAACCACCATGGCAAGATTCTGATGGAAGCTCGTCGAAAAGTAAGAGCTATTTATGATGTTATTCCGTTTTTATGTGGAAAAATGTAAACTCAATAATGGTGATTAGTGACGCCGTTATTGCGTCACTAGTCTGGCTGTAACGCACACTGTATGTCTAGTAACGTTAATTTTAAAAATCTAACTCTGCGGTTGCATTAATAACTAATACATCTTTCATTTCATGTCCAACCTGTATTTTTTTTGTCAAGTTTATGAATAGTTTTTGATAAAAATATTTGTATTTTCAAAATGGCCCCGGCCAGATTGCTTGAGTAGTTGAACACTATTTCCATTGTGTAAGCACGATTTGTGCCGCTAAATATGCAAATTTTCGATCAAACTCTATATGGATTGTGTAATATGATGTTACAGGAGTGTCATCTGAAGAATTCTGAGAAGGTTAGTGAAAAAATGTATATATTTTGGCCATGTTGAGTTATCGCTCTCTTTGGCTAGAATCAATGCTCTGGTAACGTTTGCATATGTGGTATGCTAATGTAACGATTCATTGTGTTTTCGCCGTAAAACACTTAGAAAATCTGAAATGTTGTCTGAATTCACAAGATCTGTGTCTTTCCATTGCTATGTGCTGTGTATTTTTAAGAAGTGTTTTATGATGAGTAAATTGGTAATACACGTTGCTGTCTGTAGTAATTCTAGGAGCTTTGGTGAGATTTGTGATGCTGGCTGCAATGGCAAACTATGATTTATACCTGAAATATGCACATTTTTCTAACAAAACCTATCCTATACCATAAATATGTTATCAGACTGTCATCTGATGAGGTTTTTTCTTGGTTAGTGGCTATCAATATCTTAGTTTAGCCGAATTGGTGATAGCTACTGGTGTTGAGAGAAAATGGTGGACAAAGAAAAAGGGTGTCTTTTGCTAACATGGTTAGCTAATAGATTTACATATTTTGTCTTCCCTGTAAAACATTTTAAAAATCTGAAATGGTGACTTTATTCACAAGATCTGTATCTTTCATTTGGTGTCTTGGACTTGTGATTTAATGATATTTAGATGCTACTATTTAAATGTGACGCTATGCTAGTGATGCTAATCAGTGTGGGGGGGGGTGGGGGGTGATCCCGGATCCGGGTTTCTGAGGCGGTAAAAGTTAACCCTTTCTGTCAAACTAATATTTCTCTTTAACAAGACTCTGCTCCTTCCAAGGAGAAGGTTTCTTGTAAATCCACGCTCGGTGGATTTACTCCACCTTTACTGTTCTTCCTCACTAGTGTTTTCCATACATGTGTAACTTGACGCATGGTAAGGACCATGTGTCAAAGGGGGGGTGATAGATGATAATGATAAGACAATATTGGCATGCACCTGGTTTTTCATCTTCTGCAAAACATTATTGCGACAGATGTATTATCTGTCTCAATAACAACATTGCCAGAGGCATTTCTGTGGCTACATTGGCCCATCCAAGACCTGAGGGTCTGTTTGAACATGTGATGATGGACTTTATTGAATTAAGCCCATGCCAGGGATATAAGCACTGCCTTGTAGTTATTGACATGTTATCCAAATGGGTAGAAGCTTTTCCCTGTAAAGCAGCAAATGCAAACACAGTGGCTGAATGTCTACTGAGAAAAATAATTCCAAGATGGGGTTTGGCATCCAAATTATCCTAAAACAATGGCTCCCACTTTGTGCATTTGGTAATATACATTTAGACAGAAGCATTGGGGGTGAATCAATAAATAAAGGGGAAGCTAAATACCTTAATGAAGGAAATTAACCTGTCATGGGTGAAATGCTTGCCCCTGGCTCTGATGTACATGAGAGGAAGGAACCATGACGGGATTGGCCCCACATGAGGTACTTACAGGTCGACCTATGAGAATGAATAACACTCCTTTTCCGCAGAACAGAATAGCGATGAAGAACGATGGAACTAAATTATGAATAATATACTAACTTGCGCATTCAGATGTAGATATACGTCGGGTGGGTAAATAGTAAATACACGTTTTTTTCTGAGTTGTTCTCCCTTTATGGATCATTTGATAAGAGTTAAGGTTAAAGCATTATATGACTGTCTAAATGCTTATGGAATTTTCTAAAGAATATAATGATACATTAGAGAAAATTGCCCTTAAGGCCTGAAAATGTATTTTTTTGTAGTAAGAGATAAGTTGCTATATTTATTGAATAGATGCTTTCCCCTAAAAGTTACAGTGAATTAAGATGGTATCAAAGCCAAATTAAGGTTTCCATTAAACAAATTATTTTTGCGGAGCTAATGTGACGTAGTAAAGTAATGTAAATATGTTGCATGAGAATAGATCATTTGTTTTTATTACAAGGGCAATATCTGGTTTTGAGTTAACTACAACTTCATCACAATCCCGAATCCGGGAGCACCCCCATCAGTAAAAAAGCTGACTAGCATAGCCTAGCATAGCGTCACAAGTAAATACTAGCATCTAAATATCATTAAATCACAAGTCCAAGACACCAGATGAAGGATACACATGTTGTGAATCCAGCCATCATTTCTGATTTTTAAAATGTTTTACAGGGAAGACACAATATGTATTTCTATTAGCTAACCACGATAGCAAAAGACACAACTTTTTTCTTCCACCATTTTTTTCCTGCATAGGTAGCTATCACAATTTCGACCAAATGAAGATATAAATAGTCACTAACCAAGAAACAACTTCTTCAGATGACAGTCTGATAAAGTTGTTGTATAGCATATTGTATAGCATATGCATATTGTATAGCATATATTGTTAGAAAAATTTGCATATTTCAGGTATAAATCATAGTTTTACATTGCAGCCACCATCACAACTCTCACCAAAGCAACTAGAATAACTACAGAGACCAACGTGAATTACCTAAATACTCATCATAAAACATTTATGAAAAATACACAGCGTACAGCAAATGAAAGACAAAGATCTTGTGAATCCAGCCAATATTTCAGATTTTTTAATGTTTTACAGCGAAAACACAATATAGCATTATATTAGCTTACTACAATAGCCAACCACACAACAGCAGTGATTCAAGCCAACAATAGCGATAACGAATAAACCAGCAAAAGATATACATTTTTTCACTGACCTTCTCAAACCTCTTCAGATGACAGTCCTATAACATCATATTACACAATACATATAGAGTTTGTTCGAAAATGTGCATATTTAGCGGCACAAATCGTGGTTATACAATGAGAATAGTAGCCAAGCTGCCAACAAAATGTTGGGAGAAATCTTGGGAGAGGCACCTAATCTAATCATTAACTAATCATAAACTTGACTAAAAAATACAGGTTGGACAGCAAATGAAAGATACATTAGTTCTTAATGTAACCGCTGTGTTAGATTTTTAAAATTAACGTTACTACGACATACAGCGTGCGTTAAAGCGAGACCGCACCGAAATTAATGGCGGAATAGGAGTTTTACATTTTTCAACAGAACAACGAATTAACATCATAAATACTTCTTACTTTTTGAGGAGCTCCCATCAGAATCTTGGGCAAGTTGTCCTTTGTCCAGAGCAATTTTTGCTCGGTTGTAGATTGTCGCCTTCAACTTTGGAATTAGCAGTAAACATTAGCCATGTGGCGAAGACGTGTCCAACTCACTATAACGCAGCACTAAGAAATATCCGAAAATCGCAATATACTGATATAAACTGATATAACTCGGTTTAACCTGTCTGGCCGAGGCGTTCCGCTAGAACTCCTCCCGCATTCCACTGAAAAGGCAGAGCACGAAATTCCCCCCCCCAAATTTTTGCAATATTTTACTTTCACACATTAACAAGTCCAATACAGCAAATGAAAGATACACATCTTGTGAATCCAGTCAACATGTCCGATTTTTTAAACGTTTTACAGCGAAAACAGCACGTATATTTATGTTAGCTCACCACCAAATACAAAGAAGGACAGACATTTTTCACAGCACAGGTAGCATGCACAAAGCCAACCTAACTAACCAAGAACCAACCAAACTAACCAAGAAACAACTTCATCAGATGACAGTCTTATAACATGTTACACAATAAATCTATGTTTTGTTTGAAACATGTGCATATTTGAGGTATAAATCAGTTGTACATTGCAGCTACCATCACAGCTACCGTCAAAAATAGCACCGAAGCAGCCAGAGTAATTATAGAGACCAACGTGGAATACCTAAATACTCATCATAAAACATTTCTGAAAAGTGCATTGTGTACAGCAAATGAGAGACAAGCATCTTGTGAATCCAGCCAATATTTCAGATTTTTTAAGTGTTTTACAGCGAAAACACAATATAGCATTATATTAGCTTACTACAATAGCCTACACACAACCGCATTCATTCATCAAGGCACGTTAGCGATAGCAATAGGCACGTTAGCGTTAGCGAATAAACCAGCAAAAGATATCAATTTTCACTAACCTTCATAAACCTTCCTCAGATGACAGTCCTATAACATCAGGTTATACATACACTTATGTTTTGTTCGAAAATGTGCATATTTAGAGCTGAAATCAGTGGTTATCCATTATGCTAATGTAGCTTCTTTTTCCCAGAATGTGCGGATATTTCTATTAGACTCTCACCTATTCTGACCAAATAGCTATTCATAAACATTACAAAAAAATACATGTTGTATAGGAAATGATAGTAACACTAGTTCTTAATGCAATCGCAGTGTTAGAATTCTAAAAATATCTTCATTACGACATCCACCTTACGTTATAGCGAGAGAGTGCCCAAAATCTGGGCGCAAAACTACTAGTATACAGTTCGACAGATATATGAAATAGCATCACAAAATGGGTCCTACTTTTGGTGATCTTCCATCAGAATGTTGGACAAGGGGTCCTTTGTCCAGAACAGTCGCTGTTTGGATTTAGAACATCGTTTTTCCCTCCTGATTTAGCAAGCACACTGGCCAAGTGGCTCGAAGCTCTCCTTTCTGAACAAAGGCACACAACGCAACACGCCTAACATCACGAATAAATTTCAAAAATCTAATAAAACTATATTGAAAAAACATACTTTACGATGATATGGTCACATGTATCAAATAAAATCAAAGCCGTAGATATAATCGCCTATAACGACAGCTATTCCGATGGCAAATCCAGGACCAACTTCGCGCCTTCCTGAAAACATAAAATGGGTGACACGTCATTCCAATAGGACGTATTCCATCTCAGACCAAGATAATCACTCCATTTCTTCTCTCACTGCATCTTGACATCCTGGGGAAGGTGTATGACGTGCATGTATACTCATACGTGTCATGCCCATTTATGAACAGAGCATAATTTTCAGACTTTCCACTTCCTGGTCAGAAAGTGTGCTGCCAAATGAGTTCTGTTTTACTCACAGACAAAATTCAAACGGTTTTAGAAACTAGAGAGTGTTTTCTATCCAATAGTAATAATAATATGCATATTGTACGAGCAAGAATAGAGTACGAGGCCGTTTAAATTGGGCACGTTTTTCCCCCATAGTGTAAATAGCGCCCTCTATCCTCATCAGGTTAAAATAACAACATTATGATGTCTTTAACACCTATATCGAATAAAATCAGAGCCGGATATATCTAAGGCCTTTAACGGGAGCTTTCCAGAACGCAATCCTGAAGTCTGTCTTGCATCATGGCGAATGTTGAAAAGACTGCACCCCACGTTCCAAGCCCATTTATATGGCCTCAGATCTGCCTAGCAACTCCATTCCAATTCTCACTATTTGCTGACATCTAGGGGAAGGCGTATGCAGTGCATCTCGACCAATAGAAGACATGCAAATTAATAAACTGACCCCAGAACAGCCTGCGTGATTTCAGATTTCTCACTTCCTCACAGGAAAATTGCTCCAACTTGAGTTCTGTTTTACTCACAGATATAATTCAAATGGTTTTAGAAAATAGAGAGTGTTTTCTATCCAATACTAATAATAATATGCATTATGTACGAGCAAGAATTGAGTACGAGGCAGTTTAATTTGGGAACAACATTTTTACAAAGTGAAAACAGCACCCCCTATTGAGAAAAGGTTAATGGATGTTGATTGAATTGGTTAGACTGCTATGATAGATCCCTTTTGCACATGTGGAAATCTCTATGGAGAGACAATTGACTCAACTTTAAGTTTGCCGAAAATAAAAGCAGTTTACAGTGAGAGGACGTTTCTTTTTTTGCTGAGTTTATGAAAAGAGCTTTTCCTCATTTGAATGCTAGTTGTGGTTACTGTCTGGGCAGATATTTTCATCACTGTCACAATCAGCCCTGGTTGGCATGGTCCGCAGTGAAAGAAAGGTTTTAGAGTGGACTAACGGAAAGCCTTTGTTTCACTGGGAGAGAACAAGGTCAGGTCTGTCAGGTCTGACAGGTCCCTGGGTGGCTAGGGAGAGAGAGGCTGGAGGAAGCTGCGGGGCAAGCAGGCTAACCTCTTGGTACTCAATGGTACACTCAAATGGCACACAATTCCATGTATAGTGCAGTACTTTGACCAGGGCTCTGTTCAAAAGTAGTGCACTATGTAGGGAATAGGGTTTCCTTTTGGATGCAAAACGACATGAATGTTACAGAGCAGTGAGGTTTTTCTGTGAGGTTTTTCTGGGGGAAAGCCAAATCATTTACATGACTCTGCCTAATGGATGTTTTAAACATTTGTCCATTGACTGGTCAGTTGAGGTAAAGGGCTTCAACTTGAAACGGAAACATGTGTTTAAATGATGCTCAAGAGCTTTTGTATAATTTCAGCCAGTAGTTTTGAAAGTAGTGCTCACGAGCCAAAATGGGTCCAAATATACTGTATATAACTTTTTGTAATTTGTATGATGTTAAAAATTCAAATTCATACAATATGTTACAAATGTGTACGTTTTTAAGATCCCAGATGGCATCTTTAACTGTTAAGTGTAAAAACGTGTTAACCTGTTGGGGATGGGGGCGCTGTTTAGACTATTTATGCTAATGTGGCTAATTTTTTAAACGGCTTCCCACAAAATCCTTGATCGTACAATATGCATATTATTATTATTATTGGATAGAAAACAGTCTATAGTTTCTATAGGAGTTGAAATTTTGTCTCTAAGTGGAACAGAGCCCATTCTACAGCAATTTCCCTGACATGGAGTCAGATTTGAGAAACGTTGGCCACTTTTCTGAAGTCATTTAAACGGGCACTGTCGTTGCTATGACTATACGGACACTTCTTACGTCTTCCCCTGGATGCCTTTACGTGATGACGATTCCAACGGGCTCGATTGCTCGTTCACAGGCCCTACAAATGAAAAAAACCTTTAGCTAGCAAGTCTTTTCTTGCTGCGTAACGCGCGTGGAAGACACCGACCCTCTCCTGTTCCAAGCGTTAGTTTAGCCTGTTATATTTCTCCGGTCATCTTTTCACTCGTTATAGGAGTTACAAACATCACAAAGTAGTTAATTTAAAGCGTTTTATAGCAATTTATATCCGTTTAGTGCGATTTTGGGACATTTATTTTTGCAACGATGTGAAAAGTTGGTCACGCTTTTCAGTTCATCCCGAACGTAGTTGACATTTCCACATGGCAAGAGGACAGCTTTCCACCAAAAGACGATTTCTCCCAAGAAAGGATCCTTTGCCCAAGATACTGATGGAAGAACAGCTCAAGGTAGGACATTTTTATTATGATAAATCGTGTTTCTGTCGAAACATTTTAGTGGCTTAGGACGCCATGTTTTTTGACGTAGCTTCGCTTGGCGCAAACTGTATTGAAAAGTAAGGATAAATTAAAAAATGTAATAACGCAATTGTATTAAGAATTAAATTGTCTATCAATCCCTGTCCACCCTATATTTTTTAGTCACGTTTATGAGTATTTATGTATAAGAGTAGATCACTGTCTAAGTGGCGCAAGGACGTTTTCTTTACCAGCTTGTCTACATTTCACATTGTCTAACCATGATTTTGGTGGCTAAATATAAACATTTTCGATCAAACTGTATATGCATGTTGTAATGTGATGTTACAGGAGTGTCATCGGAAGAATTCTGAGAAGGTTAGTGAAAAAATTAATATCTTTTGGCGATGTTGACTTTTATCGCTCACTTTGGCTAGAATCAATGCTGGGCTGCTAATTGCTATGTGCTAAGCTAATATAACGATTTATTGTGTTTTCGCTGTAAGACACTTAGAAAATCTGAAATATTGTCTGTATTCACAGGATCTGTGTCTTTCGATTCGTGTATGCTGTGTATTTTTACGAAATGTTTGATGATTAGTAGTTAGGTAAACACGTTGCTCATTGTAATTATTCTAGTCCATTTGTGATGGTGGGTGCAATTGTAAACTATGCCATCTACCTGAAATATGCACTTTTTTCTAACAAAACCTATCCCATACCATAAATATGTTATCAGACTGTCATCTAATGAGTTTTTTTGTTGGTTAGAGGCTATAAATATCTTAGTTTAGCCGAATTGGTGATGGCTACTGGTGTTGGTGGACAAATAAAAGATGGTGGAATATGCTAATGTGTTTTTAGGTAATAGATGTACATCTTTACATATTGTGTCTTCCCTGTAAAACATTTTAAAAATCGGAAATGTTGACTGGATTCATAAGATCTGTGTCTTTCATTAGCTGTATTGGACTTTAATGTGTGAAAGTTAAATATTTTAAAAAAATATTTTTTTTGAATTTCGCGGCACTGGTTTTTCAGTGGGGGGGGGGGGGGGAGTGCCGCTAGCGGCACGCTGATCCTAGACAGGTTAAGTCCAGTAGCAAAAATCCTCTTCAATGTTCCAAACATAGTGTTTGTTAGAGTGCTAGTTTGCTGTCCAAACCGTCAAAGAAGAACTAAAATCATAGTATTACTGTAACTAGATCTTGTGGTCCTGTAGAACAATGAGGCTTGCATCACCAGGATTGTGGGTTTGATTCCAGCTGGGGCTACCCATACGAAAATGAATGTATTGTGAAAGACAGAGCTAATGCGGTGGATTTGTGTCTCTTCCTCAGATTCACAGAGTTCCTGGAGCCCTTTGAGAGAGTGATCCAGCCAGAGGAGCTGTGGCTCTACAAAAATCCCTTGGTGGAGACGGACCACATCCCCAAGAGGGTCATGTTCGTAAGTGACACACACACACAAACACACACACTAACCACAAGGCCACTGAGTTTGTTCTTTCATGTATTAGTGCTATCTTGATGAGGATTCTGTTATAATGTAAGGTAACGTAGAAACACATAGCAATTTTTATTTTATTTTTTATTTTAGCTAGCTAGCCAGCGTTAGCTAGCTAAGAGTACAGTAACTTGAAATTAAAATGACAAAATTTGAAATGTGTAATATCTGAAAATGTAGCTAGCTAAACTCTTACCCATATACAATGATGGACGCTTCTCCCTCTGTCACAGATGCCATGGTTGCCCTTAGTTTGAGATGTAATCCGGAGACAGGTGTTTCAGTCTGCATATTTGCAATCAAACACCAGCATTTTCTCCATCTCCTTAGTTTTCATACTCTAATTCCATTGATTTCATGTGGAGAGCAACACTTACGCAGTTATACTATGTGATATCTTTAACCCACTGTTCCTAGACCTTCAATGAAAATAAGAATTTGTTCTTAACTTCTCTAGGATAGGGGGCAGCATTTTCACTTTTGGATAAATAGCGTGCCCAATTTCAACTTCCTTCTACTCATCCGTAGAATTTAAGATATGCATACTATTAGTAGATTTGGATAGAAAACACTCTGAAGTTTCTAAAACTGTTTGAAGCATATCTGTGAGTATCACAGAATTTATGTAGCAGGCAAAACCCTGAGGACTAACCATTCAGATTTTCTTTCTTTTGAAGTCACTGTCTGTTCAATGAGTTTTCATTGGGATACTAGACTTCTAATCAACCTGTTTGCAGTTCCTACCGCTTCCACTGGATGTCACCAGTCTATGGAAATAGGTTAAGGTTATTCCTTTGTGGAATGAAGAAGAACGGCCATCTGGAATCAGTGTAACGTTATGTGTACTGTTTGAGAGTTGCGCAAGACTAGAAAAGTATGGTTAGTTTGTTGTCATCCTGTATTGAAAACAGATAGACCTGTCTTCAATTTGATCGATTATTAACGTTTACAAATACCTTAACCTGTCTAGGATCAGCGTGCCGCTAGCGGCACTCCCCCCCCCCCCCCACTGAAAAACCAGTGCCGCGAAATTCAAAAAAAATATTTTTTTAAAATATTTAACTTTCACACATTAAAGTCCAATACAGCTAATGAAAGACACAGATCTTATGAATCCAGTCAACATTTCCGATTTTTAAAATGTTTTACAGGGAAGACACAATATGTAAAGATGTACATCTATTACCTAAAAACACATTAGCATATTCCACCATCTTTTATTTGTCCACCAACACCAGTAGCCATCACCAATTCGGCTAAACTAAGATATTTATAGCCTCTAACCAACAAAAAAACTCATTAGATGACAGTCTGATAACATATTTATGGTATGGGATAGGTTTTGTTAGAAAAAAGTGCATATTTCAGGTAGATGGCATAGTTTACAATTGCACCCACCATCACAAATGGACTAGAATAATTACAATGAGCAACGTGTTTACCTAACTACTAATCATCAAACATTTCGTAAAAATACACAGCATACACGAATCGAAAGACACAGATCCTGTGAATACAGACAATATTTCAGATTTTCTAAGTGTCTTACAGCGAAAACACAATAAATCGTTATATTAGCTTAGCACATAGCAATTAGCAGCCCAGCATTGATTCTAGCCAAAGTGAGCGATAAAAGTCAACATCGCCAAAAGATATTAATTTTTTCACTAACCTTCTCAGAATTCTTCCGATGACACTCCTGTAACATCACATTACAACATGCATATACAGTTTGATCGAAAATGTTTATATTTAGCCACCAAAATCATGGTTAGACAATGTGAAATGTAGACAAGCTGGTAAAGAAAACGTCCTTGCGCCACTTAGACAGTGATCTACTCTTATACATAAATACTCATAAACGTGACTAAAAAATATAGGGTGGACAGGGATTGATAGACAATTTAATTCTTAATACAATTGCGTTATTACATTTTTTAATTTATCCTTACTTTTCAATACAGTTTGCGCCAAGCGAAGCTACGTCAAAAAACATGGCGTCCTAAGCCACTAAAATGTTTCGACAGAAACACGATTTATCATAATAAAAATGTCCTACCTTGAGCTGTTCTTCCATCAGTATCTTGGGCAAAGGATCCTTTCTTGGGAGAAATCGTCTTTTGGTGGAAAGCTGTCCTCTTGCCATGTGGAAATGTCAACTACGTTCGGGATGAACTGAAAAGCGTGACCAACTTTTCACATCGTTGCAAAAATAAATGTCCCAAAATCGCACTAAACGGATATAAATTGCTATAAAACGCTTTAAATTAACTACTTTGTGATGTTTGTAACTCCTATAACGAGTGAAAAGATGACCGGAGAAATATAACAGGCTAAACTAACGCTTGGAACAGGAGAGGGTCGGTGTCTTCCACGCGCGTTACGCAGCAAGAAAAGACTTGCTAGCTAAAGGTTTTTTTCATTTGTAGGGCCTGTGAACGAGCAATCGAGCCCGTTGGAATCGTCATCACGTAAAGGCATCCAGGGGAAGACGTAAGAAGTGTCCGTATAGTCATAGCAACGACAGTGCCCGTTTAAATGACTTCAGAAAAGTGGCCAACGTTTCTCAAATCTGACTCCATGTCAGGGAAATTGCTGTAGAATGGGCTCTGTTCCACTTAGAGACAAAATTTCAACTCCTATAGAAACTATAGACTGTTTTCTATCCAATAATAATAATAATATGCATATTGTACGATCAAGGATTTTGTGGGAAGCCGTTTAAAAAATTAGCCACATTAGCATAAATAGTCTAAACAGCGCCCCCATCCCCAACAGGTTAAGTTGTATTACAAAAGTAGTTTGAAATGTTTTGGCAAAGTTTAGAGGTAATTTTTTAGATATTTTGTAGTGACGTTGCGCAAATTGGAAGCAGTTTTTTTCTGGATCAAACGCGCCAAATAAATGGACATTTTGGACATATATGGACGGAATTAATCGAACACAAGGACCATTTGTGATGTTTATGGGACATATTGGAGTGCCAACAAAAGAAATTCGTCAAAGGTAAGGCATGATTTATATTTTATTTCTGCGTTTTGTGTTGCGCCTGCAGGCTTGAAATATGCTACACTCTCTTTGTTTATTGTTGTGCTATCATCAGATAATAGCATCTTATGCTTTCGACGAAAAGCCTTTTTGAAATCTGACATGTTGGCTGGATTCACGAGTGTAGCTTTAATTTGGTATCTTATATGTGTGATTTAATGAAAGTTTGATTTTATACCATTTTTTTTATTTGGCGGTCTACATTTTCCCTGGGAAAGCGTCCCACATCTCCCAGAGAGGTTAACCTGTTTGGGCTGCAGGGGCAGTATTGAGTAGCCGGATAAAAGGTGCCCATTTCAAACGGCCTCGTACTCAATTCTTGCTCGTACAATATGCATATTATTATTACTACTATTGGATAGAAAACACTCTCTAGTTTCTAAAACCGTTTGAATTATATCTGTGAGTAAAACAGAACTCATTTGGCACAAACTTCCTGACCAGGAAGTGGAAAATCTGAAATCGATGCTCTGTTCTAGGTCCTGCCTATAAATGGGCATGATACGTATTAGTATACATTCACGTCATACACCTTCCCCTAGATGTCAAGAGGCAGTGAGAGAAGAAATGGAGTGTTTATCTTTGTCTGAGGTGGAATAAATCCTCTTGGAATGACGTGTCACCCATTTCCTGTTTTCTGGAAAGCGCGAGGATGGACCTGGAATTGCCTTCTGAAAAGCTGTCGTTATAGGCGACTACTATCTCCGGCTTTGATTTTATTTGATACATGTGACAATATCATCGTAAAGTATGTTTTTTCAATATAGTTTTATTATACTATTGAAATTTTTTCTGGACGTTAGGCGCGTTTTGTGTTGTGTGCCTTTGTTCAGGAAGGAGAGCTTCGCGCCACTTGGCTAGTGCGCTTGCTAATTCAAGAGGGAAAAAGGACGTTCTAAATCCAAACAACGATTGTTCTTGACAAAGGACCTCTTGTACAACATTCTGATGGAAGCTCATCAAAAGTAGGACCCATTTTATGATGCTATTTCATATCTGTGTACTATTAGTTTTGCGCCCAGGTTTTGGGCACTCGCTCGCCATAACGTAAGCCTTATGTCGTAATGAAGTTATTTTTAGAATTCTAACACGCCGATTGCATTAAGAACTAGTGTATCTATCATTTCCTATACAACATGTATTTTTTTGTTATGTTTATGAATAGCTATTTGGTCAGAATATGTGTGTCAGAAAAAGTGTCAGAAAAATATCCGGACGTTGTGGGAAAAAGATGCTACGTTAGCACAATGTATAACCACTGATTTTAGCTCTAAATATGCACATTTTTGAACAAAACAATCGTGTATGTATAACCCGATGTTATAGAACTGTCATCTGATGAAGCATATCAAGGTTAGTCAAAAATTATATATCTTTTGCTGGTTTGTTACGATCGCTAACTTTTGCTAATGGGAAATGGCTTGTGTTTCTGGGTATTGTGGTAAGCTAATATAACGCTATATTGTGTTTTCGCTGTAAAACACTTAAGAAATCGGAAATATTGTCTGGAATCACAAGATGCCTGTCTTTCATTTGCTGTACACTATGTATTTTTCAGAAATGTTTTATGATGAGTATTTAGGTATTTGACATTGGTGTCTGTAATTATTCTGTCTGCTTTCAGTGCAATTTCTGATTGTAGCTGCAATGTAAACTATGATTTATACCTGAAATATGCACATTTTTCGAACAAAACATAGATTTATTGAATAACATGTTATAAGACTGTCATCTGATGAAGTTGTTTGTTTGTTAGTTTGGTTGGTTCTTGGTTAGTTAGGTTGGCTTTGTGCATGCTACCTGTGCTGTGAAAAATGTCTGTCCTTTTTTGTATTTGGTGGTGAGCTAACATAAATATTCGTGCTGTTTTCGCTGTAAAACATTTTAAAAATCGGACATGTTGGCTGGATTCACAAGATGTGTACCTTTCATTTGCTGTATTGGACTTGTTAATGTGTGAAAGTTAAATATTTCTCAAAAATATATTTTGAATTTCGCGCCCTGCACTTGAACTGGCTGTTGTCATATTGTGGCCGGCCTAAGGCTTGCAGCCAGAAGAAGTTAACTGACTTGCCTCGTTAAATAAAGGTAAAATATATATGTATATATATATATATATTTAACAATATTAGCCTATCACTTATGAATTATATATTATAACTTGTGAATGATTCCCAGCATAGATAACTTTTTTTTGCAACTTTTTCTAATCATAGTCACACACCTCATGTAGCCCATAGTCCTACATGTTTTGATAAGGTTTGTATGACAACTAAAGTGGCTGTCATGACTTTGGCCTGTGGGTAAGGTTTATGACCCCCCCATAAATACCTTTCTCCCTTCCCTCTCTCTCTTGTCTCTACAAAGGGACTCTTGAATAGTCTGGGAACATCAAAGAAGTTGGGGGGAAATGAACCATATTTTGGTAATCTGACCAGTTGAACATATGCGTTGGTACTTAATGAATATGATGTCAGTTCAGTTGTCATCTGAGTCATTCTCATCAATGATAGGATGACATAAACTCATTTTCTCTGGCTTTTGGCCAAGTGAGACAGTAGCGTCCTGCCTAAACTCAGATTTTTGGATATAAATATGAACTTTACTCAACAAAAAATACATGTATTGTGCAACATGAAGTCCAATGAGTGTCATCTGATGAAGATCATCAAAGGTTAGTGATTAATTTTAACTCTATTTCTGCTTTTTGTTACTCCTCTCTTTGTCTGGAAAAATGGCTGTGTTTTTCTGTGGCTATGTACTGACCTAACATAATCGCAAGGTGTGCTTTCGCCGTTAATTCTTTTTGAAATCAGACACTTTGGCTGGATTAACAAGAAGTGTATCTTTAAAATGGTGTATAATACTTGTATGTTTGAGGAATTTTGAGATTATGAGATTTCTGTTGTTTTGAATTTGGCGCCCTGCAATTTCACTGGCTGTTGGTTAGGTGGGACGCTACCGTTCCACATATCCCAGAGAAGTTAACCACTGATTCCTCATCTGGTCTCTTTTCTGCACCTGGGTTCAACCTTACCATGTCACACTTTCTGAAGGCACTGTACCCATTCATGTGCATTTTACATGTAGTCCAGTAAAGACAGATGCTGGGAGAAGAGAAGTGAGAATTTTCAATGAATAAACAGACAGGAAACAAAGCACGAACAGTGTCTGGACAAAGGACACATAACGACATTAAGGCTGACTCGGGAAAGACACTGAGGATATAGGATACAGATATAAAGGAGGTCATTAATAACGTGATGGAGTACAGGTGAGTCCGATGAAGCGCTGATGCGCGTAACGATGGTGACAGGTGTGCGTAATGATAAGCAGCCTGTCGACCTCAAGTTTCAGAGAGGGGGAACAGGAAAACGTGACAGTATCATGGGAGACGGACGAGACGACCGAGGCGTGGGATCCCAGCTTGCCGGCTTAGGCATGGCGTGGGAGCCTGCCGAGCCAACCAAGGCTCTCAAGCCAGCTGAGGTATGGGAGCCTGATGAGCCAGCTGAGAAATCCCCGATTGCTTTGGCAGCAGCACCCAGAACAGACGTCACCAACAAAAACAAAAAATTCCCTGATGTTTCAATTGTGCTGATGCACGTAATGATGTTAACAGATGTGCGTAATGTTCAGCAGGCTGGCAATCTCGAGTACCAGAGAGGGGGAGGGGGAGCAGACGTGAGAAGACCTATGTATTTTACAGGAAGTAAGCTATTATCATCAATGTCATGACACACGTACAGTATAACGAAAGAGCCATAAGCTAAACTCAGCAAAAAAATAAACGTCCTCCCACTGTCAACTGTGTTTTTTTTCCGCAAACTTAACATGTGTAAATATTTGAATGAACATAAGATTCAACAACTGAAACAGATATGTGACTAACAGAAAAGGAACAATGTGTCCCTTCACAAATGGGGGGGTTCAAAATCAAAAGTAACAGTCAGTATCTGGTGTGGCCACCAGCTGCATTAAGTACTGCAGTGCATCTCCTCCTCATGGACTGCACCAGATTTGCCAGATGTTACCCCACTCTTCCATCAAGGCACCTGCAAGTTCCTGGACATTTCTGGGGAATCGCCCTAGCCCTCACCTTCCAATCCAACAGGTCCCAGACATGCTCAATGGGATTGAGATCCGGGCTCTTCGCTGGCCATGGCAGAACACTGACATTCATGTCTTGCAGAAAATCACGCACCGAATGAGCAGTATGGTTGGTGGGATTGTCATGCTGGAGGGTCATGTCAGGATGAGCCTGCAGGAAGGGTACCACATGAGGGAGGAGGATGTCTTCCCTGTAACGCACAGCGTTGAGATTGCCTGACAACAAGCTCAGTCCGATGATGCTGTGACACCGCAACAGACCATGACGGACCCTCCACCTCCAAATCGATCCCGCTCCAGAGTACAGGCCATGGTGTAACGCTCATTTCTTCAACGATAAACGCGAATCCGACCATCACCACTGGTGAGACAAAAACGTGACTCGTCAGTGAAGAGCACTTTTTTGCCAGTCCTGTCTGGTCCAGCAACGGTGGGGTTTTGCCCATAGGCAACGTTGTTGCTGGTGTCATGACGTTGGCAGTGGGGGTAGGTTTATGACAGTCATAAATACCTCTTTCCCCCCTTTTCCTTCTCCCTACTATAACTGATGTGACATAAGAAAACCCCTTGGTTAACATAGAGGTTCTGGGAACATCAGAAGTGGGAGGAAATTAACTATATTCTGGTAATCCGACCAACTGAACATATGCGGTGGTACTTAAGGTATATTATGTCAGTTCGGTTGCCCTCTGACACATTCTCATCAATGATAGAATGACATAAACTCTACTGTGGAAAGTCTAAACGTCAGAGGTATCGGATTCACATGGAATTGTTGTTTAATTCAAATGTTTGAATATGACATTATTTGTGAAGAGGTGAAATGTAATTTTAGCTTCCAAATGAGAGATCTGGACTTTCATAAGTGTTCCTCTGCTCACAGTGGCCCACCCCTGTGAAGAGTCATGGGTTATAAACTTTTCAGACACACCCCTCTCCCTCCACTATAAAAGCCATTAACAAGAATATAACTTCCTGTTCCGGGTACACTAGGATGACGGTCCAGTGTCAGAATGGTTCAGATAATAACTACGGAACTAAGCCAACATCAGCATGGACTTTGATTGTGAATGGTATGAACTTTGAACTCGTATTCACTACAGAAGTGATATCTCCTAGCCGTTGAGTTAGCAACAGCTAAACGCAGGTTAGGAAGGACAGTCCGAGTATCCCGTCCACTACACACAACGTTACTCCAACGTATCCAGTGACTACCAGAGACATTCTCCAAAGGACAGAGGACTCGGGTTGGCGATACGGTCTTCCATCTACCACCAACCTACTAAAGCGCAGCTCAGAGTAAATATTTATTTTATTTTCCTCTTCAAATGGGCGGTAATTTAGAATGCATAAGATGCTGTATTTACGATAGCACAGCTCGCCTATGTTCCAGTCTCCCGCTCTTACACTAGGACTCAGCCCCTTCCCTTTGTGTAACAAGCTGTCATATCTATTCCGCCCGCTAGGGATTTTTTTCTGTATGACGTAATTTGTGATCAAGTTATGATTTAATTGTATATGTGTGATTCTGTGTGATTAGTTAGGTATTTAGTAAATAAATAATTAAACCCAATTTTGTATTGCTGATTCAACTTGTTAGCCAGGATTCTTGCAGATAATCAAGGATTTACAACTTTCAGATGAGACTGAATAAAATGACGATTAATGTGACTTATGGATGTAAAATCTTACTAAATCTTTAAGAGTTTATTCGAAAGACAACAGCTCTATAAATATTATTTCGTGGTGTCCCTCTCTAGTTAATTAACATTTACATGATTAGTTCAATCAGGTAATATTAATTACGGAGAAATTATTTTATAGAATAGCTTGTCATAGCAATTAATCTGGCATAGTCACACCGACACCGGTGATGTCTGGTGAGGACCTGCCTTACAACAGGCCTAAAAGCCTTTAGTCCAGCCTCTCTCAGCCTATTACAGACAGTCTGAGGCCTGATGGAGGGATTGTGCATTCCTGGTGTAACTCTGGCAGTTGTTGTTGCCATCCTGTACCTGTCCCACAGGTGTGATGTTCTGCTGTACCGATCCTGTGCAGGTGTTGTTACACGTGGTCTGCCACTGCGAGGCTGATCAGCTGTCCGTCCTGTCACCCTGTAGCGCTTTTGTAGGCGTCTCACAGTGCAGACATTGCAATGTATTACCCTGGCCTTATCTGCAGTCCTCATGCCTCCTTGCAGCAAGCCTAAGGCACGTTCATGCAGATGAGCTGGGAACCTGGGCATCTTTCGTTTGGTGTTTTTCAGAGTCAGTAGAAAGGCCTCATTAGTGTCCTAAGTTTTCATAACTGTGACCTTAATTGCCTACCGTGTGTAAGCTGTTAGTGTCTTAACGACCGTTTCACAGTGCATGTTCATTAATTATGGTTCATTGAACAAGCATGGGAAACAGTGTTTAAACCCTTTACAATGAAGATCTGTGAAGTTATTTGGATTTTTACTAAGGAGACAGATAATGGAGGTCCTGCTGCTGGGTTGTTGCCCTCCTACGGCCTCCTCCACGTCTCCTGATGTACTGGCCTGTCTCCTGGTAGCACCTCCATGCTCTGGACACTACGCTGACAGACACAACAAACCTTCTTGCCACAGCTCGCATTGATGTGCCATCCTGGATGAGCTGCACTACCTGAGCCACTTGTGTGGGTTGTAGACTCCGTCTCATGCTACCACTAGAGTGAAAGCACCGCCAGCATTCAAAAGTGACCAAAACATCAGCCAGGAAGCATAGGAACTGAGAAGTGGTCTGTGGTCACCACCTGCAGAACCACTCCTTTATTGTGGGTGTCTTGCTAATTGCCTATAATTTCCACCTTTTGTCTATTCCATTTGCACAACAGCATGTGAAATGTATTGTCAATCAGTATTGCTTCCTAAGTGGACAGTTTGATTTCACAGAAGTGTGATTGACTTGGAGTTACATGGTGTTGCTTAAGTGTTCCCTTTATTTTTTTGAGTAGTGTACCATAATCCAATTGCTAGAATATTATATCATTGTAAATTCATGCTTAGTGTTTAATTTACAGTGTTATAATGTGTGTTACTGGTGAATTCTGTCCTTTAATTTCGTCAACACATTCACAAATGGTGGTTTGATCACAGTTTTGAAGTTTCATAACTAACTAGCAGCACAAGCAAACATTGTTGTGCAAATTTCTCTTGATCTATCATCAACACCAATAATCTCTGCAATCCTCCTCTGTGCCATTGAGATTCAGATTTTGTCTCTGGATTTTATTAAAGTGACATCATATAGAATTGGAAAACCAGATACTGCGATGATTGACTTTCTACCATCTTTTTTGGTTTTGCTTGCCCGAAACAAATGGTAGGCGGTACTATGTAAACATCTGCTCCTCACCCTGATTGGATAAAGGCAGGTGTGGCCGTGTGACATTTGCATTAAGTTGAGCAGAGCTGAACCTTTCTACCACTCCGCCAGCAGGGTTCTCGCTGCTCACCTTCCCACAATCCCCGCACATTTCTCTGCGTGCCCTCTTTGAAAATGAATGAGTGCAGAACTTCTCTTGCCTACGCTACATCTGGTGAAAATGGGCTGTAATAGATGCATAGTTCAACCAACATTCTGAGAAGAAGTTGTGTATCCCTTTAAAGTGTATCTCTGAATGCTTGAGGACATTATTTGTTCTATAATCTTGCAATTTGTCAGAACAACTTTCCAATGTTACACATTTGTATTTGTATACATTTTTGGGGAAAAGTAAAGACAGGCATGCATAAAACATTTAATTACATTTCTATGGCCTTAGTGTATTTAGCAAAAGTGTTGTTTGGCAAACTATTTCAGTTTAGTGGGCTGTGATCACTTGAAGTGAACCTTTCAAGCAATCGAGAAAAACTGGAACTGCAGTCCATTAAATTGAGTTACTTTTTTAATGCGCCACTCATAAAGATTGGCGACAGGTGTCATAAACGTAATGCCCAAGGAGCTCTGTCAATGACAAGGTGAAATAAAACGTCAGTGAATGAAAGATTGCCTTCAGAGTGGTCAATATACAGTGTGAGCATTGCAAATGAAACCCTCTTCTTTATATAGTACATTATTTTTGACCACTCTGCCTTGGTCAAAAATAGTGGCCCATATTAAGTGGATAGTGTGCCATTTGGGACGCACCCAGTATCTCAGGGAAAGTGTTTTCCTCTCTGATGACAGACACTAGCTCTCTTTAAGGTCATCCATCTGAGCATGTCCCTGAACTGAGGAAAATGTATCTGGAAATTAAAATAGGCAGGATGGAAAATACTATTTTCTCCTCCGTGATGTCATGAGCGCTAATATCTTTGGCATTTGCCAGGATCTACAACTATAAAAGTACAGAGCCTCAGGCTCACATCCTAAAATGCATGCACTCAGGCACACATAGACACACAGACACACACAAAATCCAAGTACACGCCTTATCTTTCTAGGAACTCTTTTGGGAAATTAACAAAATAATTTTGATTTCAGTTACCAATTCCTCTTGGTAACTGAGGGTAACCTCTTAAGAAATGTCAATTACTTTTTATTGTTCTCTATCTCTCCCTAAAAATCTCTCCTTAATCACGATGGCATGCTGAAATACTTTCCAACGAACCCTCAAACTTTCGCATTGCAAGCAGCGGCTTATTGCTGTTCCCTGATACACACTGAAGAAAGTTTAAACCATAAAGGGGAGCCTTCTGTAAAAAACAAGAAAGACTGTAATAAAAAACACTCTCAAATAAAAAAATGTAATTGTCATGACAAAATTACACATTTGTGTTGACAAAGCAACAATACACACTCTGCTTCTCCCTCTATCACTTTTGTGCCGCACCCAGACAGGGCTGTGTCTATCCTGTACCTATTCCATAGTTATCCATCATCCCAGAACTTAAAGAGCCCTACTCAGTCTGTCCTCTCATAGACCTGCTATGATCTCCCTGGTGAGGTTATTATTGCCAGAGAGCGATAGTCATTTTGACACAGATTGCTAAACTGATAAGATGAATAAGAGTCGAAAGTCCAAGGATCTCTATCTCAAGGGAAATTAAATGCACTGCGCACATCAATGTGCTACACATCTTAAGAATCAAATACAACCGTTGTTTTTGTATCCACTGCAGATCCTGAAGGATTATTGATTTGGGGCCGAAAGTAATTAACACTTTTTGAGGCAGAAATAATTACTTGGGAGCTGTGATGGCCCAAGTCTCCTATGGAATTACAGCCACTGAACACCAAACAGAACTATCCCTTTAGTGCAGGAGACTCCAGAGCACAATAAAGAACCTTGTTGGTGGCAGCTCATTTAGCAATATTTGGATTAAAACTCTTCATTGAAGATGTCACACTGCACACTCCCAGTGGAAAGAAAATGCTTTAGGGGACCCCTTTGTGAAATGATTAAGAGTTTCTTTAATTGACAGCAATGTGTGTTGTATGTGTCTAGATTGTGTTTTCTTCTTGTTTTCTTTCCAGGCGATTTCATTTCTCACTCCGTTGGCTGTGATATTTGTGGTGAAGATCATTCAGAGGACAGATAAGACAGAAATCAAGGAGGCGTGTCTAGGTATGTATTGTATGGACCCTTACGTTGACTCATCCTTTTATTATTATCATCAGTGCTTGAATTGAGGGGCTATGTCAGGGTATGCCCTACCTCTTGTTAAAGAAAAGGGCAAAAGCATACCTCTTGTTATCTTAAGATTTTGAAGGGGCAAATATGTATATTGATTATATAAAGCAATCTATTTCGACTCTGCGATTAACTCTGCGATGCTTTAGGCTAGAAACAAGTGCAAATTCCAAAATAAAGACGTAATTCTGATGCACATGAGGATATTGTTCGTCTTTATGACATTCAGTGGCTAAGCTACAACATTCTATAGTTAAGGAGTCAAAAAAAGACTGCTTGGTAAGTAGTCTATTGTGTGACTTGATGCACATGAGGATATTGTTCATCTTTATGACATTCAGCGGCTGAGCTACAACAGTCTTTAGTCAAGGGGTCAAAAAAAGACTGCATGGGAAGTAGCTCAGCTGCTGAATGTCAATGATTTTCTGAAAAATATGTAAATTGATCATTAATGGGTCAAATAAATTATAATATTATAACATACAGTATTTCTTAGCGGATAAACATTTTTGAAATGATTCTCCTTTATTTTCCCTATCAATATTATCATGAAAAAGTCTGAACAAAATATGCCATGCGTCAAGTTACACTATGCAGAATTGCAGGAAATAAGCTTCAAAACAAACTTAAAAATCCTCAATAAACAATAATTAAAATAGGCTCAAGTGCAGTCTCCTGTCAGCATTTTTGCCTCCAACTATGACTAACATTTACAACACATCTGTTTAACCTGTCTAGGACTGTCTAGGACACCCCCCCCCCCCCCCCCCACATTCCACTGAAAAGGCAGAGCCGCGAAATTCAATTTTTTTTTTATTTTTTTTTATATTTAACTTTCACACATTAAAGTCCAATACAGCTAATGAAAGACACAGATCGTGTGAATCCAGCCAACATGTCCGATTTTTAAAATGTTTTACAGGGAAGACACAATATGTAAAGATATAAATCTATTAGCTAAACTCATTAGCATAAGACACCATCTTTTATTTGTCCACCAACACCAGTAGCTATCACCAATTCGGCTAAACTAAGATATTGATAGCCACTAACCAAGAAAAAAATTCATCAGATGACAGTCTGATAACATATTTATGGTATAGGATAGGTTTTGTTAGAAAAATGTGCATATTTCAGGTAGATGTCATAGTTTACAATTGCACCCACCGTCACAAATGGACTAGAATAAATATATAGAGCAACGTGTTTACCCAATTACTAATCATCAAACATTTCGTAAAAATACACAGCATACACTAATCGAAAGACTCAGATCCTGTGAATACAGACAACATTTCAGATTTTCTAAGTGTCTTACAGCGAAAACACAATAAATCGTTATATTAGCATACCACATATGCAAACGTTACCAGAGCATTGATTCTAGCCAAAGAGAGCGATAACGTAAACATCGCCAAAATATATAAATTTTTTCACTAACCTTCTCAGAATTCTTCAGATGACACTCCTGTAACATCACATTACAACATACATATACAGTTTGTTCGAAAATGTGCATATTTAGCCACCAAAATTATGGTTAGACAATGACAAAAGTTGCCCAGCTGGTCAGACAATGTCGTGCGCCATATTAGACAGTGATCTAGTCGTATACATAAATACTCATAAACGTGACTAAAAAATATAGGGTGGACAGCGATTGATAGACAATTTAATTCTTAATACAATCGCTGATTTACATTTTTTAAATTATCCTTACATTTCAATACAGTTTGCGCCAAGCGAAGCTACGTCAAACAAGATGGCGTCCTAAGCGACAGAAACACGATTTATCATAATAAATTGTTCCTACTTTGAGCTGTTCTTCCATCAGAATCTTGGGCAAAGAATCCTTTCTTGGGTCTAATCGTCTTTTGGTCGAAAGCTGTCCTCTTGCCATGTAGACATGCCCATTGCGTTCGGCATGAACTGGAACCGTGCCCAGAGATTTACAGTGTCTCAGAAATAAATGTCCCAAAATCGCACTAAACGGAAATAAATTGCTATAAAACAGTTTAAATTAACTACCTTATGATGTTTTTAACTCCTATAACGAGTAGAAACATGACCGGAGAAATATAACTGGCTTCACTAGTGCTTGGAAAAAGTGCAGGTCGGTGTCCTCCGTGCGCCTGACGCACCTGGAAAAGAGTTCCTACCTACACGTGTTTTTGTTTTATAGTGGCTGTGATTGAGCAATCGATACCATTCAAATCGTCATCACGTAAAGGCATCCAGGGGAAGACGTAAGCAGTGTCTGTATACTCATAGCAATAACAGTGGCCTTTTAAATGACTCCAGATCAGGGGCCAAAATGTGTGAAATCTGACTCCGTGTCAGGGAAATTGCTGTAGAGTGAGTTCTGTTCCACTCAGAGACAAAATTTCAACGGCTATAGAAACTAGAGACTGTTTTCTATCCAATAATAATAATAATATGCATATTGTACGATCAAGAATTTAGTAGGAAGCCGTTTCAAAAATTACACGATTTACATAAATAGTGACAACAGCACCCCCTAGCCTCAACAGGTTAATTTATTTGGTCTTTCACAATAGCTAATGTAAGTCAGTAGAACAATTCATATTCCTTAAAATGGGCTAAACTATAGGGTAATTAGTGTGCTTGTGTCAGCGAGTTTTTTCGCCATACTTTGTACATTATTCCACTTTTTCTCAGTTTTGCCAGTGCAACAATTTATTTGAAGTCTGAAATACATATTTGTGCATTTGAAAGTACATTTACTGAAGATGTGCATTTTTGCAGGCCTTTTCATGTAAGCTATATTATCTGGTGACATAAAGTCATTACTAATAGCATAATGTTTTTTAACCTACCAAAATATGAGCAATCTTTTTGTCAGGTAAACATTTATTTGTGATCACATTCCACCATCTGACGTAACGATATGCTACTTTTAGGATTTACGTTATTAGTTTGGTATTTTTTCATGGTTCAAAGCCAATTTTTAACAAGAGCCATGGTCTCTTTTAGGTGAAAGGAGCCACATTAGCAGGTCAGATGAAATTGTCATGTGAGGCATACAGCATGTTTTATGCTAAGACAATAACACAAGCTCTTAATAAACTGACCAGCTAAATTAAGACAGTGGTGAATAAACATAAACACAACAGGTACAGCTCTAGTGTTACATACAGTGGCCTGCAAAACTATTCGCAAGCCTTACAGCCTGGAATTAAAATAGATTTTTGGGGGGCTTGTATCATTTGATTTACACAACATGCCAACTACGTTGTAGAGGCAAAATATTTTTTTATTGTAAAACAAACAAGAAATAAAACAAAAAAACGGAAAACTTGAGAGTGTATAACTATTCACACCCCCAAAGTCAATACTTTGTAGAGCCACCTTTTGCAACAATTACAGCAGCAAGTCTCTTTGGGTATCTCTCTCTGCGGCCCGCTAACTGTTAGCTGTCTTATCGGCTGCTATCTGAATAGGTCTATCGGACCATTTTTCTTGGGTCACTATAACTCTATCTATTTTGCCAATTGGATTGATCCCCTCTACCACACGGAACCCCACTAATCTACCGACAGAAACGCACGAGGTGGCTAAAAACAGACCTCCATCCTATGCTAGCTTGCTACCGATGGCCCGGCTAGCTGTCTGAATCGCCGTTACCCCAACCAACCTCACTACTAACTGGACCCTTATGATCACTCGACTAAGCATGCCTCTCCTTAATGTCAATATGCCTTGTCCATTGCTATTCTGGTTAGTTTTTATTGGCTTATTTCACTGTAGAGCTTCTAGCCCTGCTCATTATACCTTATCCAACCTTTCAGTTCCACCACCCACACATACGATGAAATCACCTGGTTTCAATTATGTTTTTAGAGACAATATCTCTCTCATCATCACTCAATACCTAGGTTTACCTCCACTGTATTCACATCCTACCATACCTTTGTCTGTACATTATACCTTGAAGCAATTTTATCGCCTCTAGAAACATCCTTTTACTCTCTGTTCCGGACGTTCTAGACGACCAATTCTCATAGCTTTTAACCGTACCCTTATCCTACTCCTCCTCTATTCCTCTGGTGATATAGAGGTGAATCCAGGCCCTGCAGTGCCTAGCTCCACTCCTATTCTCCAGGCGCTCTCTTTTGATGACTTCTGTAACCGTAATAGCCTTGATTTCATGCATGTTAACATTAGAAGCCTCCTCCCAGAGTTTGTTTTATTCACTGCTTTAGCACATTCTGCCAACCTGGATGTTCTAGCTGTGTCTGAATCCTGGCTTAGGAAGACCGCGAAAAATTCTGAAATCTCAATCCCTAACTCCAACATTTTCAGACAAGATAGAACAGCCAAAGGGGGCGGTGTTGCAAACTACTGCAGAGATAGCCTGCAGAGTTCTGTCCTACTATCCAGGTCTGTACCCAAACAATTTGAACTTCTACTTTTAAAAATCCACCTCTCTAAAAACAAGTTTCTCACCGTTGCCGCCTGCTATAGACCACCCTCTGCCCCCAGCTGTGCTCTGGACACCATATGTGAACTGATTGCCTCCCATCTATCTTCAGAGCTCGTGCTGCTAGGCGACCTAAACTGGAACATGCTTCACACCCCAGCCATCCTACAATCTAAGCTTGATGCTCGCAATCTCACACAAATTATCAATTAACCTACCAGGTACCACCCCAAAGCCGTAAACACGTGCACCCTCATAGATCATCCTAACCAACTTGTCCTCTAAATACACCTCTGCTGTTTTCAACCAAGATCTCAGCGATTACTGCCTCATTGTCTGCATCCGTAATGGGTCAGCGGTCAAACGACCTCCACTCATCACTGTCAAACGCTCCCTGAAACACTTCAGCGAGCAGGCCTTTCTAGTCGACCTGGCCGGGGTATCCTGGAAGGATATTGACCTCATCCCGTCAGTAGAGGACGCCTGGTTATTTTTTTTAAATGCCTTCCTCACCATCTTAAATAAGCATGCCCCATTCAAGAAATTTAGAACCAGGAACAGAAAACGCCCTTGGTTCTCTCCAGACCTGACTGCCCTTAACCAACACAAAAACATCCTATGGCATTCAGCATTAGCATCGAACAGACCCCGTGATATGCAACTTTTCAGGGAAGCTAGAAACCAATATACACAGGCAGTTAGAAAAGCCGGCAGTTAGAAAAGCCAAGGCTAGCTTTTTCAAGCAGAAATTTGCTTCCTGCAACACAAACTCAAAAAAGTTCTGGGACACTGTAAAGTCCATGGAGGATAAGAACACCTCCTTCCAGCAGCCCACTGCACTGAGGATAGGAAACTGTACCACCGATAAAAGCACTGTAATTGAGAATTTCAATAAGCATTTTTGTACGGCTGGCCATGCTTTCCACCTGGCTGCCCCTACCCCGGACGACAGCACTGCACTCCCCACAGCAACTCGCCCAAGCCTTCCCCATTTCTCCTTCTCCCAAATCCAGTCAGCTGATGTTCTGAAAGAGCTGCAAAATCTGGACCGCTACAAATCAGCCGGGCTAGACAATCTGGACCCTTTCTTTCTAAAATTATCTGCCAAAATTTTTGCAACCCCTATTACTAGCTTGTTCAACCTCTCTTTCGTGTCGTCTGAGATTCCCAAAGATTGGAAAGCAGCTGCGATCATCCCCCTCTTCAAAGGGGGAGACACTCTCAACCCAAACTGCTACAGACCTATATCTATCCTACCCTGCCTAACTAAGGTCCTCGAAAGCCAAGTCAACAAACAGATTACCAACCATTTCGAATTCCACCATACCTTCTCCGCTATGCAATCTGGATTCAGAGCTGGTCATGGGTGCACCTCAGCCATGCTCAAGGTCGTAAACGATATCTTAACCCCCATCGATAAGAAACAATACTGTGCAGCCGTATTCATTGATCTGGCCAAGGCTTTTGACTCTGTCAATCACCACATTCTCATCGGCAGACTCAATAGCCTTGGTTTCCCAAATGATTGCCTCGCCTGGTTCACAAATTACTTCTCTGATAGAGTTCAGTGTGTCAAATCGGAGGGTCTGTTGTCCGGGCCTCTTGCAGTCTCTATGGGGGTGCCACAGGGTTCAATTCTTGGACCGACTCTCTTCTCTGTATACATCAATGACGTTGCTCTTGCTGCTGTTGAGTCTCTGATCCACCTCTACGCAGACGACACCATTCTGTATACTTCTGGCCCTTCGTTGGACACTGTGTTAAATCTAGAATTGGCTTCCATTTTGCATCAAAGCATCCTTCACTCATGCTGCCAAACATACCCTTGTAAAACTGACCATCCTACCGATCCTCGACTTCGGCGATGTCATTTACAAAATAGCCTCCAATAACCTACTCAGCAAATTGGATGTAGTTTATCACAGTGTCATCCATTTTGTTCCTAAAGCCCCATATACTACTCACCACTGCAACCTGTACGCTCTCGTTGGCTGGCCCTTGCTTCATACTCAAACCCACTGGCTCCAGGTCATCTACAAGACCCTGCTAGGTAAAGTCCCCCCTTATCTCACCTCGCTGGTCACCATAGCAGCACCCACCTGTAGCACGCGCTCCAGCAGGTATATCTCTATGGTCACCCCCAAAACCAATTCTTCCTTTGGCCGCCTCTCCTTCCAGTTCTATGTTGCCAATGACTGGAACGAACAACAAAAATCTCTGAAACTGGAAACACTTGTCTCCTTCAATTGCTTTAAGCACCAGCTGTCAGAGCAGCTCACAGATTTCTGCACCTGTACATAGCCAATCTATAATTTAGCCCAAACAACTACCTTTCCCCCTACTGTATTTATTTATTTTGCTCCTTTGCATCCCATTATTTATATCTCTACTTTGCAAATTCTTCCAATGCAAATCTACCATTCCAGTCTTTTTACTTGGTCTATTCTATTTACTTCGCCACCATGGCCTTTTTTTTGCGTTTACCTCCCTTATCTCACCTCATTTGCTCACATTGTATATAGACTTATTTTTCTACTGTATTATTGACTGTATGTTTGTTTTACTCCATGTGTAACTCTGTGTTGTTGTACGTGTCGAACTGCTTTGCTTTATCTTGGCCAGGTCGCAATTGTAAATGAGAACTTGTTCTCAACTTGCCTACCTGGTTAAATAAAGTTGAAACAAAAAAATAAAAATAAGCTTGGCACATCTAGTCACTGAGATTTTTGCCCATTCTTCGAGGCAAAACTGCTCCAGCTCCTTCAAGTTGGATGGGTTCCGCTGGTGTACAGCAATCTTAAATCATACCACAGATTCTCAAATGGATTGAGGTCTGGGCTTTGACAAGGACATTCCAAGACATTTAAATGTTTCCCCTTAAACCACTCGGGTGTTGCTTGTCCTGCTGGAAGGTGAACCTCCGTCCCAGTCTCAAATCTCTGGAAGACTGAAACAGGTTCCCTCAATAATTTCCCTGTATTTAGTGCCATTCATCATTCATTCAATTCCAACCAGTTTCCCAGTCCCTGCCGATGAAAAACATGCCCACAGCATGATGCTGCCACCACCATGCTTCACTGTGGGGATGTTGTTCTCGGGGTGGTGAGACGTGTTGGGTTTGTGCCAGACATAGCATTTTCCTTGATGGCCAAAAGCAACATTTTAGTCTCATCTGACCAGAGTACCTTCTTCCATATGTTTGGGTGGTTTCCCACATGCCTTTTGGCGAACACCAAACGTGTTTGCTTATTTTTTTCTTTAAGCAATAGCTTTCTTTCCTGGCCACTCTTCCGTAAAGCCCAGCTATGTGGAGTGTACGGCTTTAAGTGATTCTATGGACGAATACTCCAATCTCCGTTGTGGAGCATTGTAGCTCCTTCAGGGTTATTTTTGGTCTCTTTGTTTTCTCTGATTAATGCCCTCCTTGCCTGGTCTGTGAGTTTTGGTGGGCAGCCCTCTCTTGGCAGGTTTGTTGTGGTGCCATATTCTTTCAATTTTTTAATAATGGATTTAACGGTGCTCCGTGGGATGTTCAACGTTTATGATATTTTTAAGAACTCAACATTGATCTGTACTTCTCCACAACTTTGTCCCTGACCTGTTTGGAGAGCTCCTTGGTCTTCATTGTACCGCTTGCTTGGTGGTGCCCCTTGCTTAGTGGTTTTGCAGACTCTGGGGCATTTCAGAACAGGTGTATATATACTGAGATCATGTGACAGATCATGTGACACTTAGATTGCACACAGGTGGACTTTATTTCACAATTTATGTCACAATTTATGTGACTTCTGAAGGTAATTGGTTGCACCAGATCTTATTTAGGGGCTTCATAGCAAAGGGGGTGAAAACATATGCATGCAACACATTTTTTTATTTTTGCGGAAGGCATTTCCTAGACAGGATAAATATCAGTAAGGTATATCACAATATCGTGATCTACCTCCAACCTACCGCTTAGCATACACTACACAAGACTGTTCCTGCATGCACAATACCCTTCACATACCTTCTCACAGTCTCTCAACTAAGCCTAACGTGCTGACCAAACCGCCCATGTTGCATGCATCTGTCTAGCCGGGTACGTGCTGCAAGTTCTGCCTCTCCCATCTACTCGTTGATTTTAGGAGCATACTAACCCACGTGGATGATTGAAAGATGAATGAGGTTAACACTCCAGTCCAGTTGGTCGCGATGATGCTCCTTAAAGTTGGTTTCCAAACGCCATATAAAATACACAGAAGATGAATGAATGAGACACAATTAATCAAAGAAGACCAACTAAAAACAATGTTTCCCCTTATGTCTGTGTATTAATTGTTGGAATAGAGACAACACAATTTTGTGTAACTCAAAATGGGTCAAAATTCTACAAAGATCCAGCAAAAG